>NC_041385.1:569316544-569377125 GCF_002162155.2 Triticum dicoccoides | reverse complement strand
TCCGGCACCCATGATCCATGGGCAAACCTAACCCTGATAAAAAGTGTACATGTGTACGTACATGGCATAGAACGTGGGGCAAACTTATTCTTGATATACTTTTTTTAAGAATATAAATAAAGTGTGTCTACAATATAATAGAACATTAGTGGCAACAAATATTAAATGGACAGTTATATCTAATTCCAAAAATAATATTCTTATTCTTGCAATTTTTTACTCGCGGCGTGCGTTCTAATCAAAATGGTTGATAGTATAAATTAAGTATTTTTCTTCAAAACAAAATAGTAATGAGAAGACCGAGAAAGCATATACAATATACATGCAAACGAAAAATGCATCAGCCTTTTTAAAATATAAGGCATGTAATTAAACACACAGTCAAGGTTTTAAAATCTTTACACTAATACTACAGGAAAAAACGCATGGTTTGGGCATGCAAGAATAACATTATATTGACTGCAATATACATTTTTTTATATTTGTCATTCAGTTTTTGACATATTATAAATGAAAGATAAAATTGCAAAATAATTAACTGTAATTAAATTGCCAGAAAGATATGGTTCGTAAAAGGATGAGTAGAGCCTCAATTGATTTTGCTAAGTATATTAAATTAGTACTACCTTGAACTAAAGAGTGAAAATGATTCTATCAAGATACGTATCATGTTTCCTTAGTATTCAATTTTGTATAGCCATTTATCTATATTTTTACATATGAAAAGGCCAATATATAGATGAACATAATCGAATCAGAATTATCATCAAAGGAAAAATTAATAACAAAACATCTACATTAGATTATGTAATAAATCTACAGCCACGAATGCACGAGTCACCATACCGATAATGATGATGATTGTGGAGGGATGTACGACAATAATAGTGTACAAATAAACAATTGTCACGTTCCTATAGGAAAAAAAACTATCCATAGTGCAAACGTAGGAGCAGTTCGTGGAACGCACAAGGAAACTTTTCCTAGGCCGTGTAAAAATAGGCTTTCCCTGACGCGCGCACAAGAAAGCTTTTCCTAAGCCATGTCAAAAGAACACTTTCCCTAGGCGCACACATATTCTTCTCCGTGTCATTCTCCACATAACCTAAGTGAGGCAAACAAATATGGAGAGATGATAACTTCTCCTTCTGATCCAGTGCCGAGCCGTCGACGAGTTCCAGGATGATGGACAGCCTGTTCGCCATCTCAGAAACACGAGCCAAGATCTCTCTCCGAGTGGTGAGCATTAAGCACCACAGCCGCGGCAAGCACTCAAATTTTCTTTGTCTCCAACACGAAGCTGATGCAGGAATCCACTACAGCGCAGCCCAGGCTGTGTACTTGACTTTGATACCGAAGTCTGCCAGCCAGCCAGAACGTCCTCCCGTCTAAGTGCTTGCAGATTTCAAACTAGGTGCTTACAAGTGTCTTCTCCTTCTCATATATAAACTTAATCCCATGCTGTTTGACCTTACTACTTTGATCTTGGAGACCACAATCTATTGGCTGTTGATCACAGGCTATCTCCTTCGCCTAGATGTGAAAGGCTTGACTCTAGAAAGCAGGGACTGTAATTGTCCATCCATACAATTGAAGGAACACGTCTGTTCAAACAACATGGTGTTTGACCTTACTAGATTGATCTCAATGACCACCATCTACTGGCCGTTGGTCACAGGCTATCTCCTTCGTCTTGATGAGAAAAGCTTGACTGTAAAAAGCATGAATTGTAATTAGCCATCCATACAATTGAAGGAACACATCTGATGAAACAACAGAAGGGGGATCTTGGGGGGAAAGCAGCCGTATATACCCCACATCTGCTCTTCATCCTTTTAGGTACTTTGCTATCTCCCTGCAATCTATATGAGCTGTCCGTTAACAAGGCACTATGTTAACATTGTTTTGAAAAATAATTTGAGACAACGTGGATGTCAGATTTCTTCTCTATCAAAGATGTAGTTGTTAGAGATTTTGATTATGGTAGTAATATCATGCCTTCACCAAATAAAAAGTTACACACGCATGATTGTTGCTTTCCTATTTGTGATTCAGATATTTTCAAACCTCACAATCTGTACTACTGAATTATGTTCTTCTATTGGTCATCGGATATGTTCGTGGAGGCTTTAGCTAGCATCTTTGATTTGTTATATCAATTCTGTTTGCAAGATTTATCTCTGTTAGTTGCAGGCCACAGATGATAACTCGCCTTGCTGCAACCCAAAGGATCTTCGGTTACACATATCAAGAAGAGCTCATCACAACATCCTGTGATGGTCTCACCCATGTTTCCCTTGACAATAGAGATGTCGTGGGTAGACAGTGGAGCATCCGAACACGTCCGTGTTGAATTCAATTTGTTGCCACAGAATAAAAAGCCATTATTCGTCGGTCCGGCTATTTCTTCTGGAGCCAGAATAATTATTTCACTAATTAGCTCTGCCATCTGTAGGTCTGGCAGGTCCACTTCTGTATGAACAAAATATTTCAGCTTTGGCTGCAAAGACTGCAAGTGTATCTCGGTGTGCACAACCGGCTTTTCGTGTGAGTTTCTTCAGAATTTGTTATGATAGACTTATTAAGAAAACTGAGGCATAAACAACTCTTTATTAGCTTATATTTTTATGGAAAATACAAAGATGTTAAGCAAGGACTACACCGTGGTTGAGCAGATGGCATATTATGTGATATTCTTCAGTGATATGGGTAGTGCAATCTTAATTATTATGTGAAGATAATAAGTTATTGCTGACTGATCAACATGTCCCGAGATAATATAATTTCGCAATAAAAAGTCTCAGATACATCACACAAAAGATCTATGCACAAAGTTCTCTCTTGATTGCTACCACTAATGACCCAATCCTGCTCACACATTTCTAAATCATATATGTGTTTATGGTCTCCTATAGTAGTTTAATTGTCATTGGATATAGAGGTAAAAAAATGATGTCGATGTGCGTACTAGGTCATAATTGTGACTTTTCAGCAATTTTCCCGTTACCAACGTCCAAATTGTATACATGGAAACACATCACGTCATGAGATACTCTAAGAAATGCCAGAAAGATATATTTTCATAACCTCATATATTTATGAGGGATTGTATCTGGATTGCATTTACTCCTTCTCTAATGAGTCTTTCGTCTTTCTTAGTCCCCATACTTATTCGTAAGAGAAATTTAACCATTAAACCCCCCTAATTCATATTTAGTGCATAACCTAACAAGGATATCTATAGACTCATTTTTGAAAAACAAATCTACATGCCATTTGCTCTGCAGTGCTTGAACCTCGCCTGCCAATAACATCATAATCAAGAAAATTTCTACTTTGTTACATAAGTAGCATTAGCATTTATGGGGAACTTAGAAACAGTGCAAGAGGAAAAGTTGGAGACCTACATAAAAGTCCATGGTCTTACATGCCAGGCCACGACTTGAATGACATTTGTAATTTGTTGTCGACATTTACCAAATGAAAACATTTCTCCAATTGCAACTCATGTTTTCACAAGACTTATACCTTAGTTATAATAGATACCAATCAGTCAAATATTGTAAGGGTAACAATATAGTTTAATAATAGGAATCTAGCCGCGCAAATGCACGGGTCACACTGCTAGTTTATTATTATGTACTGAGTATTCCCTTGGAATGATTTAAATTCATGAACTGATTGAATTCGAATGATGAAATATAATCCCTTTATGTGATGTCGCTTAGACGTCCGACTGTGACACTCTTGTTATTTACTTTCGATATAAGCCCTTTATGTGATGTCGCTCAGACGTCCGACTGTGGCACTCTTGTTATTTACTTTCGATATAAGCCCTTTATGTGATGTCGCCCAGACGTTCGACTATGGCATTCTTGTTATTTACTTTTGATATAAGCCCTTTATGTGATGTCGCTCACACATCCGACTGTGGCATTCATGTTATTTACTTTCATTATAAGCCCTTTTCGAGATGTCGCTTAGACGTCCGACTGTGGCACGCACTGTCCTTTATATTTCAATATAAGCCCTTTATGTGGTGTCGCCCTGACGCCCGACTGCGGCATGTTAATTTATTGTTACCTTTCAAGGCGTCGCTTCAGACACCCGATCGGTCTTCAGTTATTTTATTGGGATTTCGGGAGGACTACCGCCTGACTTCCTTTTTATTTAACATACCGTGCAAATTTATTATCTAAGTGTGCATTACTAATCTGCTCATGTGCATCATGTTTGCATTTGTTATATCTTATGTCCAAACTGTCTTGCGAGTACATTCAAAGTACTCACCTGGCTTGTTGATTTGGCCAGATATCGACGAAGGCGATCTTATGGATGAAGAGTACGATAGCGAGTCCGACGCTTAGAGGAGTCCCAGTCAGTCCCGTGCGATCCTGGAATTGGTCACTTGTATTATATACGCTTCCGCTACCCAAATAAATCATTGAGCCTCACTCCGGCGCTCGATGAGTTGTAAGATTTAGGAGTCATGTCACCCACGTCTCTGTGACATATCCACCACGACTTTTATTACGAGTCAGTAGTTACGCCACCATACTCCATGTGTCATATCCGCCTTTATGTATAATATCGGCGTGCTTGTAATAAATTGTTGAGCAGCCTCAGCTCAACCTTGTATAATATTTAGTACTACTGGATTTCTGTATCAAGGATTTGTCTACTAGTAAGGAAGATTTTCCTATACTGGTCCGATAAAAGGGTCGGTTTCTCAATAAAAGTTTTATTGGAAAACCAGTCCTGACAAACTTGGTATCAGAGCCAGGCTGACTGTAGGAAGCCACTAGGTGCGATCGCTAATCGGTTATTAGCATAATAAGTGCTGTTATTTATCTATTTGCAATTGTAGCAATTTTCTACTAGTCATCATAAATTTATGATTTGACTATTCGGAATTTTTGTCTACTTTTGTAGATGGCTGGCAGCGGCTGTGAGTCACAGGTGTTCGCCAATGTACCTGAGGGGTTTATCAAGCTTCTCATCTCCATCACCAAAGTCGCGATCGGGCCATCGACTCGTCCAGAGTTCACACTCTACCATCACAAGATCAGCGACAACTTGTCCATGCACCAGGTCGCGGTGCAATTCAAGGGAGGACGTGCTGAGTCACGCCGCTTCCGATTTGTGGGAAGGGCCATGCCTACGGAGAGGCATGCCATGCAGATGGCTGCCTGTGAGGCGATAGCTCGTCTCTGGGATGTTCTTCCTTCGATGAAGACTCGTCGCTACCGCTACCTCCCATGCCACGTGCCATACACATGTCACTATGCGTTCGCTTGCGCTAGGGGGGAGAGAGATGAGGCTATTGCGATGTTGTTTGAATATCTCAAAGCTCTTGAGGCAGCTTTTGATAACCTCGTGGATGACTTTGTGGCTACTCGTATGGACTTCATGTAGGGCTATTCCGCCAACAGGAGGGAGCTCCTTTGTACAGCACCACCACTGACTTACGTCTCGTCCTCAGCATCCCATGCACCTACCATCTTTGCCAACGCTCGCCGCCTACCTACTCCTGAAGAGTTTGACCAAGTCATTGCTCCTACCCCAGTCAGAGCTGCACCACCTACCGCGCCCACACCAGCTCCTCAACTCAGTGCTTCACGTCTGGAGCCTATTAGTGAGGAGGAGGTTGAGTCTCCAGCATCATTGGGTCTTAGGGAAGTTCTTACCATCTCCGACTGAGTGCGCCTAGCAGCCGTGTGATGTACCAGCTTGTATGATATGTTTATATGTGCATAGGTTTGGTGAGAAGTAGTTTGTGTGCGCATAATGTAAGATCTCGGAGAAGTGCACTAGCCTAAATAACATGTCAGGAATGTGTACGCACATCCTGAGTGATGTATTGTATAATTACGGCTTGCGTGTAAGATATGTACTAAGCGGTCCATGCGCAATCAAGTGTTTTCCTTGAAAAATCTTGGAGTCTTTAAAAATTCCGCCTTTGCAAAAAAAATTATTTTTGCCACTCAGTTTTTCTCATGGGTTCTGCAAAAAAATACCCCAGAGTGGAGAATGCCTCGTCCCTGGACTCGTTCCATGCCAATTCCGCCGGAAGAAAATTATGGTACCCAGACAAGTAACAATTTTACATAGGGGCAGTCAAGTCAGCAAGGCAGTGAAGCAGCATTTTCTCAGGTATGACACCTTTATGAGCTAAGCCAGCAATAGCATCAAGAAATGATGAACCATATTATCAATATGGGAAATCACCATATCAGCAGCAATCCAAATTGTCTGAACTACAAAAGACACGTCCCCCAACGTTCTCTCACACTGATAGACCTCTTGAGGCCGATGATTGGCTTCGAGACATTGAGAGGAAATTAATTATTGCACAATGTTCGGACCGTGAGAAGGTACTATATGCACCTCACTATCTCACTGGAGCAGCTGCATCATGGTGGGAAAATTTCCTACACATGCACCCCAATGAAAATGACATCACCTGGGAAGAATTTAAAGAAGGTTTTCGTGGGGCGCACATTCCCAGAAGCATTATAAAGATCAAGAAAAGGGAGTTTGATGACCTCAAGCAGAGGAGCGTGACAGTGACTGAGTACAACAGTCAGTTTACTCAATTATCTCATTATGACAATGAAGAGCATATGACTAAAAATAAAAAGATGGAAAAATTTCTGGACGTTCAGGCACCAGCACTTAAATGCCAGCTGGTCGTACACACCTTTCCGGATTTCAATACACTTGTGGACAAAGCCATTACATTGGAAAATGAGCACCGCAGCTTGGAGGATTTTCACAAGCGCAAAAGGGATCAGACTACTCATGCTCGCAACAACCGGAACAAGACTGATTTTTAGAAAAGTGGAGCAAATAAATCCACGACCAATGTTCCACGCCCAAACAAAAAATTCCATGCAAGGGACAAGGATTTTACATATCGTCCAGGTGTTACTTGCTACGCTTGTGGAGAGGAAGGACACTATGCCAAACAGTGCCCAAAGCCAAGAAACTTGGCCTCCAAGCCAAACAACAATGGCAATAATTCAACACCCAAGCGAAACAACTTCAATCCCAATAACAATCACAAGAAGGGTCACCTGAACCATGTGACCAAGGAGGAAGCATAGAATGCCCGGATATCGTGCTCGGTACGTTTCCTGTCAACACAATACCTGCCATGGTTTTGTTTGATTCTGGAGCTTCTCACTCGTTCATTTTGAAGAAATTTGCTTTGCAACATGATTTTTCGATGCTTCCCTTGGAAAAATCCATGATCATCAAGTCCCCCGGGATTAAGCAAATCACTCAGTGTTACTGCCAAGGTGTGGTTATTGAGTTTGAGGGACTGAAGTTTCAGGCAAACCTCATTGTATTGGAAAATAAGGGACTGGATGTTATCCTAGGAATGGACTAGTTAACCACCAACAAGGGATTTATCGACTGCTTCAATCGGACTATAATTCTTACCCATCATCACGGGAAGACGATAAAAATTGCAGCTCAAGAAAGACCAATGTCACGGCAACCAAAGTTGAACAAGGTGGACGTTTCGGAGTTAAGAAAAGTTCCAGTGGTATGTGAGTTCCCGGACGTATTTCCCGAAGAACTACCAGGCATGCCACCAGACCGGGAGATAGAGTTCATCATTGAACTAGCACATGGAACCACCCCCATTTACAAGAAACCCTATAGAATGGCACCCTATGAATTGGTAGAATTAAAGAAGCAAATAAAAAAATTACTGGACAGAGGATTTATACGAGCCAACTCCTCACCTTGGGGTTCACCAGTGTTATTTGCCAAGAAAAAGGATGGGACACTGAGATTATGTATAGACTATCGAGCACTCAACATGATCACCATAAAAAACAAATATCCAATGCCATGGATAAATGATTTATTTGACCAGCTCGCACAAGCCAAGGTTTTCTCAAAAATTGATTTGAGGTTGGGGTATCATTAATTAAAGGTACGAACAAAAGACATCCCTAAGACAACATTCACCTCCAGATACGGGCTATATGAATTTACAGTAATGTCGTTTGGACTGACAAACGCCCTCGCATATTTTTTCCACCTCATGAACAAAGTGTTTATGAAATTTATGGACAAATTTGTTGTGGTGTTCATTGATGATATTCTGGTATACTCCAAGACACCAGAAGAGCATGCTGAACATCTCAGGATTGTATTGGGAGAATTAAGGAAACATCAATTATACGCCAAATTCAGCAAATGTGAATTTTGGTTAAGACAGGTTGGTTTTCTAGGCCATGTATTGACCCAAGAAGGTGTTGCCATAGACCCAGAAAAAGTCAAGGCCGTACTTGGCTGGAAACCACCAGCCAACGTAACAGATGTACGAAGTTTCTTGGGAATGGCAGGATATTACCGAAGGTTTATTGAAGGGTTCTCCACCATAGCAAAACCAATGACTCAGTTACTCACGAAGGATAAGAAATTTGTATGGACTGAAGCTTGCGAGAAAAGCTTCCAAGAACTCAAAAGGAAATTAACAACAGCACCGGTATTGGTTGTGCCAGACATACACAAAAGTTTTGAAGTGTACTGTGACACATCCCGGAAAGGTCTCGGATGCGTATTAATGCAAGAAGGCAAAGTAGTCGCATATGCTTCCAGGCAACTACGCAAGCATGAAGAAAATTATCCTACTCATGAGTTGGAGTTGGCAGCAGTCATTCATGCACTCAAGGAGTGGAGGCACTTTTTACTTGAGAATCATTGTGAAATATATACGGACCATAAAAGCCTTAAATATATTTTCACACAACCAGAACTCAATTTACGACAATGGCGCTGGTTGGAATTAGTGAAAGATTATGATGTTGGCATCACTACCATCCGGGAAAGGCGAATGTAGTGGCAGATGCTCTTAGTCGAAACCCTAGTTCGGGCAACGACGGTCTACCAAACTTGAGACCGGAATTTCAGCAGGAGTTCACCAAACTCAACTTGGTGATGGTCACGGAGGGCAATGTGTCAAATTTGGAAATACAGCCTACCCTAATGGAACAAATTAAGGAGGCTCAGAATGGACACCCCAGCATCGAAGGCATAAAAAGAAAAGTGAGTTTGGGCAAGGCCTCAGAATTCATCATAGACGATAAGGGAATATTATGGTACGGAGACAGACTTTGCGTACCAAATATAGAAGACCTCAAACAGCAAATTCTAGCCGAAGGCCACACCGCTCCATATTCAATCCATCCCGGAGGGACCAAAATGTACAAGGACATTCAGGAAAAAAATTGGTGGCACGGTATGAAAAGGGATATAGCCACATTCATTGCATGTTCTGATTCATGTCAGCGCATTAAAGCCGAGCACCAAAAACCAGCAGGACTATTACAGCCAAACAAGATACCTGAGTGGAAATGGGACGAAATTGGAATGGATTTTATTGTCGGACTACCTCGGTCACGATACGGAAATGATGCCATATGGGTCATCACAGATAGATTGACTAAGGTAGCACATTTCATCCCAGTAAAGACGACCCACACCACTCAGAAGCTTGCCAAACTTTATATCTCCCATATAGTTTGTCTGCATGGGATTCCAAAGACTATAATATCTGACAGAGGCACTCAATTCGTCTCTAGATTTTGGGATCAATTACAACAAGCTCTGGGGACTCAAGTGGTATTCAGTACAGCATACCACCCCCAGACTGATGGACAAACTGAACGTGTGAACCAAATTCTAGAGGACATGCTAAGAGCATGTGTTCTCACCTATGGAACCAGTTGGGAAGAAAGCTTGCCATATGCCGAGTTCGCATACAACAACAGTTACCAAGCCAGCTTACAAATGGCACCTTTTGAAGCCTTGTACGGGCGGAGATGTCGTGCTCCATTAAATTGGTCAGAAACAGCAGACAGTCGTATCTTCGGCCCAGACATGCTCAAAGAAGCTGAGGAGAAAGTTAGGCTAATCAGGGACTGACTCAAGACAGCTCAAAGCCGACAAAAGAGTTATTACGATCGAAAACATCATGAAGTCAGTTTTGAACCCGGTGACTATGTGTACCTACGAGTATCTCCTATGAGGGGCCTGCAACGATTCAAAGTTAAAGGAAAGCTAGCTCCACAGTTTATTGGACCCTTCTATGTGACTGCATGAAGAGGCACAGTAGCCTACCAGCTAGACCTACCCGAAGAGTTGTCAGACGTCCACGATGTGTTCCACGTCTCACAGTTGAGGAAATGTGTAAGCAACCTAGAGAAGCATGTATCTCATGAGGACATTGACGTGCAACCAGACCTCACCTACAGGGAACGTCCAATAAAAATATTGGAGGAGTCTGAAAGGAGAACCCGTTAGAAAACAATTAAGTCTTTCAAAGTTCAATGGAGCAATCACACCAAGGACGAAGCAACATGGGAAAGAGAGGATTTTCTTCGGACAGAGTACCCACACCTCTTTGAGGATCAGCTGAAATCTCGGGGACGAGATTTTTCCTAAGGGGGTAGGTGTTGTAACACTCCAAAAAAAATTGATTTGGTTTTTTTAAAATCTTTATTTGATTTAAAGGAGGTTATTTGAATTTTTTTAGAAGGACTCTTCTTCTCAAATCCTTTTTATAACAAATATTTTTTTATGAGTCCTTCTCAATATTGATTTTGGTCTTGAGGGTTTTTCAACATGTGTTGAGTGAACACATAGAATCTTGGGTTTTCTTAATATTTCTTTTATTTAAAAAAATAAAATATCCCTATGACTTATGGATTGATTCTTCCCCATTCAAAAATTTTCTCTTGCCATGACCTAGATTGAAAATTTTCTTCCAAAACCCACCCCCCTACTTTGGGTCAAGTC
Source organism: Triticum dicoccoides (assembly GCF_002162155.2). Taxonomy (NCBI): domain Eukaryota; kingdom Viridiplantae; phylum Streptophyta; class Magnoliopsida; order Poales; family Poaceae; genus Triticum; species Triticum dicoccoides. Next base: position 569,366,307 of record NC_041385.1, on the reverse strand, counting down.
AAATATCCAACTCCAGCAAGTTTCAACCCATTTTTGATTTTTATTCTATTTATTTTATCCTCAAAACAATTTATGTCTTTTATCTTAAACCTAGGTGACTTACAAAGGAACTAAAAGATTCCTTTTGAATTTTGGTCCCAAATAAAATCCTATGGCTAGTCCTTAGTACCCTCAACCTAGATCCATCAAGATCCACTGGTCCACAATTCAAATTTTTCAAAATTTGCTTGCTGCAAGTTTGGACCAGATTTGCCATTTTTGGTGAAATCCATAGTTTTTCTTCTCCTAAAAATCTGAGATAAATCAGGCAGCTCCTAGATGCATTGAGAGATCACCTCACCAAGGATCAACTCCTGAAAAATTTTCCACATGCCAAAAACAATTCATCGAACACCTGGCGTGCACTGTTTCTGTCAAAATTCAGAAAGTTTAGAGATTCAGTGATGCAGTTCTGTCGTCAGTGTCGTTTCTTTAGAACCGCGGCGTCAATCTTAATAGTGTGCACGTTGGTGCCTTGCTCCCTACTCCTTCTCCTTATCAAGTACGTCGAACGATTGTTTGGACGGGCGCAAGCGTCGGTGGCGACGTGTCTCGCCAACGATGGCGTCTTCTGCGGTGACAGAACCACCCGTGGCGGCCAGCAGGGGCCAGCCCTGCCTTTCGACACCGCCCAAGCCACCAGAAGCCTCCGCGTGGCCATCCCCTTCCATGTGCATGCTGCAGCACTGTCGCCGTGGCCTGAGAAACATAGGGCGCGCTCCCTGCCGCCGACGTGCCCGCGAGGCGGTTCCATCGAGAACTTGGAGTATCACCCAAGGCATGCCAAGTTTAGCCCCGGGATGGAACCAGTGGACCAATCCACAGCCACCTAGCCACCTAAACCACCTGCCCGACCACTACCTCACCGTAATCACTCGCCGGAGTTATCCAGTTCTCGTCAACCGCCTCGGGCCGGCTATAAATAGCGACCCCGAGCTCGCCTTCGACCAGGCATCACCCTCCACCTCACCAAAACCACGCCCAGCCACTAGAAGGGCCTCGAGGAGGTCTTCTTCCCCGACTCCGGCCGCCCTGATCCGCTTCGGGCTCCGGCATGATTCTCTCCGGTGAGGGCACCTCCGCCTCCCAAACCGCGTCAGCAACCTCCTAGTGCACCCACTCTTCTGACCCTGGCCTCAATTTGGCGCCTGCAGCTCTCCTCGGCGAGATCCACCACCACCCGAACCACCGTCCGCCGGAGTGAAGGCCGTCGTCGACGTGGTGCTCACCGACGACCAACTCCACCACCCACAGACGCGGGGGAGCACCGTGAGTCCATAGGTACCATCCACTCCCCCTACCTCGCCGTGGATCGACGCCGGCGCAGGCCTCAGGCGTAGGTGCACTCTGTTTTGAAATTCAAACCTGACGGGTGGGACCCCCTCGTCAGCTTTTTCTTCTTTTTCAAAACGTTTTCTGAAAACGCCTTCGGGCAAAATACGTTTTCTAACTGAAATGTTTTCTGTCTTTTTATAAACTACCCCTGGAAACTTTCTGTTTCATTACAGATGAGTCCCTGGACTAAAACCTTAATAACTTTTAAACAAAAGATGATTTGGAATTGATTCTTTTTCTGCCATCTTTATTTTTCTGTCTAGTTTTTTATCATATTTATTTGAAAAATATTTGGAACAAGTTTTATGCACACACGGTATTTACGTTAGTATGCGATTTCTTTATACCATAGATACCGGAGGAGGTGACGGGACCGCAAACTTCGCCGAGCTAGACTCCGACTACTCCGAACCAGGCAAGCATGTTTGAACCTTTGATATGATGAGTGTCTTGCATGTTTACTTGAGTAGTTTCTCATGGCATGTTCATATAAGCATTGGCGAATGTTATATTGCATGCAAAGCAAGCTACAAGTGAGCTTCGAAATTTGATGAGTTTATATGATCACGCAATATAAATTTGATCCCATGCTATTCAAGGTTGTGGCCTCCCCGTCTTAAAGTTTTTCTTGAACGTTGCCTAGGGTGATCCCTGGCAACGGGATGTGGAATGGGTGTGTACTAGTTAGATGTGTTTCTTCTAAAATACCGTAAACGGAACTAGTCCTTTGTGACTACCGAAATCGGTTGGTTGTGGTTAAAGAGTACAAACTCTGCAGAGTCAAAACCATTCGATTAACCGTAACTGTGGTCAAGGAATTTGATCAACTTATCTATGTCAGTGTCAGTGTCAGTCTCAACGTTCGTCTCATCGACAGTCTCAGTGTCAGTTTTAGTGACAATCTCCGGTGAATGAACATGAGTGGTAAAACCGGTCGAATGTTATTCCTGTGGATGGACTAACCTGTTTATTATTATGTACTAAGTATTCCCTTGGAATGATTTAAATTCATGAACTGATTGAATTCGAATGATGAAATATAAGCCCTTTATGTGATGTCACTCAGACGTCCGACTATGGCACTCTTGTTATTTACTTTCGATATAAGCCCTTTATGTGATGTCGCTCAGATGTCCGACTGTGGCACTCTTGTTATTTACTTTCGATATAAGCCCTTTATGTGATGTCGCCCAGACGTCCGACTGTGGCATTCTTGTTATTTACTTTTGATATAAGCCCTTTATGTGATGTCACTCAGACATCCGACTGTGGCATCCATGTTATTTACTTTCATTATAATCCCTTTTCGAGATGTCGCTTAGACGTCCGACTGTGGCATGCACTGTCCTTTATATTTCAATGTAAGCCCTTTATGTGGTGTCGCCCTAACGCCCGACTGCGGCATGTTAATTTATTGTTACCTTTTGAGGCGTCGCTTCAGACACCTGATCGGTCTTCAGTTATTTTATTGGGATTTCGGGAGGACTATCGCCTGACTTCCTTTTTATTTAACATACCGTGCAAATTTATTATCTAAGTGTGCATTACTAATCTGCTCATGTGCATCATGTTTGCATTTGTTATATCTTATGTCCAAACTGTCTTGCGAGTACATTCAAAGTACTCACCTGGCTTGTTGATTTGGCCAGATATCGACGAAGGCGATCTTATGGATGAAGAGTACGATAGTGAGTCCGACGCCTAGAGGAGTCCCAGTCAGTCCCGTGTGATCCTGGAATTGGTCACTTGTATCATATACGCTTCCGCTACCCAAATAAATCACTGAGCCTCACTCCGGCGCTCGATGAGTTGTAAGATTTAGGAGTCATGTCACCCACGTCTCTGTGACATATCCACCACGACTTTTATTACGAGTCAGTAGTTACGCCACCGTACTCCATGTGTCATATCCGCCTTTATGTATAATATCGGCGTGCTTGTAATAAATTGTTGAGCAGCCTCAGCTCAACCTTGTATAATATTTAGTACTACTGGATTTCTGTATCAAGGATTTGTCTACTAGTAAGGAAGATTTTCCTATACTGGTCCGATAAAAGGGTCGGTTTCTCAATAAAAGTTTTATTGGAAAACCGGTCCTGACATCTCCACATAAGCAAAATTCTTCCCATTCGGAATAGTGAGAGTATCATAAGAGACTTGAACACTAAAAATAGTTTCCACATTAAAAGAGTAATGTTCAGAGAAAGGGTAATCATAATCATGACAAGTTTTATAAATATAATCATCACTACTTTTTATAGCATAAGTTTCATCACAATAATCATCATAAGTAGCAACTTCATTCTCGTCATAATCGATTGAAACCTCTCCCAAGATAGTGGAATCATCACTAAATAAAGTTGACACTCTTCCAAGTCCACTTTCATAAATATTATAAGATTCAACATCCTCCGAAATAGTGGGATCACTAATTCCTAAAGTTGACATTCTTCCAAACCCAGTTTCATCAATATAATCATCATAAGTAGGAGGCATGCTATCATCATAACAACTTTGCATATCAAAACTTGGGATGCTAAAAATATCATCTTCATTAAACATAGCATCCCCAAGCTTGGGACAAACATTAATTTTAGAAAAAAAATCTCAAATATTTCATCCTCATCAAACATAGCTTCCCCAAGCTTGGGCCCTTTCATATCATAAGCATAATCACTCTCATCATTAAAAATATGGATAGCACCAATAGTAAAGCAATTATCATCATCACAATGAGTAGTAGGAGCAACATCATTTGGGAGGGATACCTTTCTACCTTTGTTGCTCCTTCTTTTTTTTCACATTATGTGTGGGTTCAACCTTCCTCTTTGAGCTCCTTATTGATGAGATTGGTTGAATAGAAAGCTCCTCCTCGTTACCTGATTCATCATAAGAAATAATAGGAGGATATTGGGAAGTCTCTTCCCTTTCATTAGTATTCTCGTCATCTTCTATTTGCTTTCTTTTCTTTAGGTAATTGGCAATATAAGGATTTTCAATGCAATTCTCCACACAAAACATATAAATCTTTTCTAGATCAATATCAAGGAATTTATTATGGGCAAATTCTGGAAGATCCTTAAGTAAACGTTTCAGTTCTTCATAACCCAAAATTAACTAAGTTCATTGTAATGTGCAGGGGAGATCAAATCATCACAATTTTTGGACACGATTCGATCATGAAACAATTTGCATTGGAGATGTAAATGACCACGTTCATTGCAAAGTTCACAAGTACGGCAAAGGAATTTTAAATTTTCAGTACTCACATCTAGCCTTTCTTGCAGCCATTTAGTTTCTAAATGCTTATGCCTCTTGCAAAAAATATCTTCTCTATTAGGTGTGTTCATGCAAACATGCACTCCACAAAAGTTGACATGCTCATAAGAGATATTTTCATCATGACTAGAGCAATCATCATTAATACTATGGATATTCAAGGAGTTCATACTAACAACATTGCAATCATGCTCATCATTCAAAGATTTAATATCAAGCATTCTAATGCATTCTTCTTCTAGCACTTGAGCACAACTTTCCTTTCCATCAAACTCACGAAAGATATTAAAAAGACGAAGCGTACGAGACAAACTTAACTCCATTTTTTTGGTAGTTTTCTTTTATAAACTAAACTAGTGATAAAACAAGAAACAAAAAGATTCAATTGCAAGATCTAAAGATATACCTTCAAGCGCTAACCTCCCCGGCAACGGCGCCAGAAAAGAGCTTGATGTGTACTACACAACCTTCTTCTTGTAGACGTTGTTGGGCCTGCAAGTGCACAGGTTTATAGGACAGTAGCAAATTTCCCTCAAGTGGATGACCTAAGGTTTATCAATCCGTAGGAGGCGTAGGATGAAGATGATCTCTCTCAAACAACCCTGCAACCAAATAACAAAGAGTCTCTTGTGTCCCCAACACACCCAATACAATGGTAAATTGTATAGGTGCACTAGTTCGGCGAAGAGATGGTGATACAAGTGCAAAATAGATAGTAGATAAAGATTTTTGTAATCTGAAATTATAAAAACAGCAAGGTAGCAAGCGATAAAAGTGAGCGTAAACGGTATTGCAATGGTAGGAAACAAGGCCTAGGGTTCATACTTTTGCTAGTGCAAGTTCTCTCAACAATAATGACATAGATAGATCATATGGCAAGCCCTCAACATGCAACAAAGAGTCACTCCAAAGCCACTAATAGCGGAGAACAAACATAGAGATTATGGTAGGGTACGAAACCACCTCAAAGTTATTCTTTCGGATCGATCTATTAAAGAGTTTGTACTAGAATAACACCTTAAGACACAAATCAACCAAAACCCTAATATCACCTAGATACTCCATTGTCACCTCAAGTATCCGTGGGCATGATTATACGATATGCATCACACAATCTTAGATTCATCCAACCAACACAAAGTACTTAAAAGAGTGCCCCAAAGTTTCTACCAGAGAGTCAAGAACGTGTGCCAACCCCTATGCATAGGTTCATGGGCGGAACCCGCAAGTTGGTCACCAAAACATACATCAAGAGGCACATGATATCCCATTGTCACCACAGATAAGAACGGCAAGACATACATCAAGTGTTCTCATAAAAGACTCAATCCGATAAGATAACTTCAAAGGGGAAACTCAATTCATCACAAGATCGTAGAGGGGGAGAAACATCATAAGATCCAACTATAATAGCAAAGCTCGGGATACATCAAGATCGTGCCATAGAGGGAACACGAGAGAGAACATGAGAGAGAGAGAGAGAGAGAGAGAGAGAGAGAGAGAGATCAAACACATAGCTACTAGTTCATACCCTCAGCCCCGAGGGTGAACTACTCCCTCCTCGTCATGGAGAGCGTCGGGATGATGAAGATGGCCACCGGTGAAGGATCCCCCCTCCGGCAGGGTGCCGGGAAGGGCTCCCGAGAGGTTTTTGGTGGCTACAGAGGCTTGCGGCGGCGGAACTCCCGATCTATCTTCTCCGTGCATGTTTTTAGGGTACGTGGGACTATATAGGCGAAAGAAGTCGGTCGGGAGGTGCTCGAGGGGTCCACGAGATAGGGGGCCACGCCCTCTAGGGGGGGCGCGCCCCCTATCTCCTGGGCTCCTCGAGGATCTTCTGACTTGATCTCCAAGCCTCCAGGATGATATTCTTCCAAAAAATCACGATGCCGAAGGTTTCATTCCGTTTGGACTCCGTTTGATATTCCTTTTCTTCGAAATACTGAAACAGGCAATAAAACAGCAATATGGGCTGGGCCTCCGGTTAATAGGTTAGTCCCAAAAGTAATATAAAAGTGTATAATAAAGCCCATAATCATTCAAAACACATAGTAAAATAGCATGAATGCTTCATAAATTATAGATACGTTGGAGACGTATCAACTCCCTCTGGTCCTTTCTAGTCCGCACACAAGTTATGTCTGCAGTCAAAGTATCTCTACTTTGACCAATCTTATAGAAAAAAGTATGCACTTTCACAATGTGCAAATTAAAAAGGAACAAAAGGAGTACAAAGAGTTTGAGCAGCTTTTTAGCGTTTCTGTACATTGCAATCAAACACACAGGCCTGGCAATTCATAGAGAACATTCAAAACAATCGATGATTATGCATCTCAGCGATTCACATGTCAGAGCCAATATTTACTTCACAACTAAAGAATAAAGAAAAAATTGATCGACGCTGCTGATAGCAAAGGGCGTCCATTCGAAAATATCAAACACATGTCTTCTTGCTAAAATTAATGAGCAAAATTTGACAAGGTTTTCCCATTCCAAAATATCGAATGCCTACGATTGTGGAATGGGCAAGGTTTGCCATCAGTTCAGACATTGACATGGCACCTCGTGCTAAATAAACCAGTTGTTCTTTTTGTGCAGTTCCACCAAAATCAACCAAATTCGCGCGTAGCTTGTATGATTTCGCCCTTATATGTTGCAACGCCTTGAACTTATCGGCACCTCCTTTCTTGTGGTGGAAATGAATGATTTGATGTATTCATGAACATTTTGTGCAGTTCCCATTGAAATCAAGCTGAGCACCCCTGTTTGCACAACTACAAAATAAGTGATTAGTATAAAGCAAACTGTACTATGAATTGACAGTTTAAATAGGCACCTACATGGTCCATGTAGAGCACACTTTTAGAAAAATGGAACTCACCGGAAAGAATCCTAGAACAACATTGTACTCACGCATCACAGCAAGAAAATGAAGATTTGTCAGTCCTTCTGAGCTGAAGTTAGTTTGGTCTTGTGGGGAGTAATGTAACCATCCTTCAACTACTCCTTCTGATGAGAAGATAGACAGGGCTTCTCCATCCTGGCATAATCGGAACTAGTCACTTCACGTACTCCATATTCTTGTTCAGAGGAGGATGATCTTGTTGTGCAAAGACAAGAGGACAACTAAATGCTAGCATCCCTGTTTGCTCGAAAAAAAAGCAAAGGAAATATTTAAAACAGCACAGATGAAGCACTTCTCAAGGACAATACCACTTTTTCATGACAGTATCTAAACAGTAGCACAACACCAATAGAGATGACAAAGCTCAATCATATGGATAAAATCGGTGGGCGAATACCAACCTTTGTCAGGAGGCTTATTGTGTAGAGCATACAGATGAAGCACTTCTTCGGAACCATTTGTTGCTATCTACTGTGGTGGCCATGCTTACTATATACTCCTCGATTAGTTTAATGTTTCCAACATCTTCTTGTGTAGTTCCACTAAAATATATGGTATCTTCAAAGAAGATTCTGATGACCCACAAGTGTAGGGGATCACAACAGCTTTTGAGGGTAGAGTATTCAACCCAAATTTGTTGATTCGACACAAGGGGAGCCAAAGAATATTCTTGAGTATTAGCAGTTGAGTTGTCAATTCAACCACACCTGGATAACTTAGTATCTGCAGCAAAGTATTTAGTAGCAAAGTAGTAAGATAGTAATGGTAACGATAGCAAAAGTAATATTTTTGGGTTTTGTAGTGATTGTAACAATAGCAACAGAAAAGTAAATAAGCGAAGCACAAGATGTGAAAAGCTCATAGGTAATGGATCAGTGATGGATAATTATGTTGGATGTGATTCCTCATGTAATAGCTATAACATAGGGTAACACAGAACTAGATCCAATTCGTTAATGTAATGTAGGCATGTATTCTAAATATAGTCATACGTGCTTATGGAAAATAACTTGCATGACATCTTTTGTCCTACCCTCCCGTGGCAGCGGGGTCCTAGTGGAAACTAAGGGATATTAAGGCCTCCTTTTAATAGAGAACCGGACCAAAGCATTAACATATAGTGAATACATGAACTCCTCAAACTACGGTCATCACCGAGAAGTATCCCGATTATTGTCACTTCGGGGTTGTCGGATCATAACACATAAGAGGTGACTATAGACTTGCAAGATAGGATCAAGAACACACATATATTCATGAAAACATAATAGGTTCAGATCTGAAATCATGGCACTCGGGCCCTAGTGACAAGCATTAAGCATAGCAAAGTCATAGCAACATCAATCTCAGAACATAGTGGATACTAGGGATCAAAACCTAACAAAACTAACTTGATTACATGGTAAATCTCATCCAAACCATCACCGTCCAGCAAGCCTACGATGGAATTACTCATGCACGGCGGTGAGCGTCATGAAATTGGTGATGGAGGATGGTTGATGATGACGACAGCGACGAATCCCCCTCTCCAGAGCCCCGAACGGACTCCAGATCAGCCCTCCCGAGAGAGATTAGGGCTTGGCAGCGGCTCCGTATCGTAAAATGCAATGAAACTCCCTCTCTAATTTTTTTCTCCACGAGACGGAATTATGGAGTTGGAGTTAAGGTCGACGGAGCTGCAGGGGGCCCACGAGACAGGGGGCGCGCCCAGAGGGGGTGGGCGCACCACCCACCCTCGTGGACAGGGGGTGGGCCCCCTGGTCTTCATCTTTTGCCAGTATTTTTTATATTTTCTGAAACTTGTCTCCGAGGATTTTCAGGTCATTCCGAGAACTTTTGTTTTCTACACATGAAACAACATCATGGTAATTCTGCTGAAAACAGCGCCAGTCCGGGTTAGTTTCATTCAAATCATGCAAGTTAGAGTCCAAAACAAGGGAAAAAGTGTTTGGAAAAGTAGATATGTTGGAGATGTATCAACTCCCCCAAGCTTAAACCTTTTCTTGTCCTCAAGCAATTCAGTTGATAAACTGAAAATGATAAAGAAAAACTTTTACAAACTCTGTTTGCTCTTGTTGTTGTAAACATGCAAAGCCAGCATTCAAATTTCAGCAAATATTATAAACTAACCATACTCACAATAACACTTAGGTCTCACAATCACTCATATCAATGGCATAATCAGCTAGCGAGCCATAATAATAAAACTCGGATGACAACTCTTTCTCAAAACAATCATAACATAATATAACAAAATGGTATCTCACTAGCCCTTTCTGAGACTGCAAAACATAAATGCAGAGCACCTTTAAAGATCAAGGACTGACTAAATATTGTAATTCATGGTAAAAGAGATCCAGTCAAGTCATACCCAATATAAACTAATAATAATGAATGCAAATGACAGTGTGCTCTCCAGCGGGTGCTTTTTAATAAGAAGGTGATGACTCACCATAAAAGTAAATAGATAGGCCCTTCGCAAAGGGAAGCAGGGATTTGCAGAGGTGCCAGAGCTTGATGTCTACTACACGACCTTCTTCTTGTAGACGTTCTTGGGCCTGCAAGTGCACAGGTTTGTAGGATAGTAGCAAATTTCCCTCAAGTAGATGACCTAAGGTTTATCAATCCGTGGGAGGCGTAGGATGAAGATGGTCTCTCTCAAACAACCCTGCAACCAAATAGCAAAGAGTCTCTTGTGTCCCCAACACACCCAATACAATGGTAAATTGTCTAGGTGCACTAGTTCGGCGAAAAGATGGTGATACAAGTGCAAAATAGATAGTAGATAAAGGTTTTTGTAATCTGAAATTATAAAAACATCAAGGTAGCAAGCGATAAAAGTGAGCATAAACGGTATTGCAATGATAGGAAACAAGGCCTGGGGTTTATACTTTCACTAGTGCAAGTTCTCTCAACAATAATAACATAGATAGATCATATAACAATCCCTCAACATGCAACAAAGAGTCACTCCAAAGACACTAATAGCGGAGAAGAAACGAAGTGATTATGGTAGGGTACGAAACCACCTCAAAGTTATCCTTTCTGTTCTATCTATTCAAGAGTTCGTAGTAAAATAACATGAAGCTATTCTTTCCGCTCAATCTATCATAGAGTTCATACTAGAATAACACCTTAAGACACAAATCAACCAAAACCCTAATGTCACCTAGATACTCCATTGTCGCCTCAAGTATCCGTGGGCATGATTATACGATATGCATCACACAATCTCAGATTCATCTATTCAACCAACACAAAGTACTTAAAAGAGTGCCCCAAAGTTTCTACCGGAGAGTCAAGAACGTGTGCCAACCCCTATGCATAGGTTCATGGGCGGAACCCGCAAGTTGGTCACCAAAACATACATAAAGTGGCACATGATATCCCATTGTCACCACAGATAAGCACGGCAAGACATACATCAAGTGTTCTCATAAAAGACTCAATCCGATAAGATAACTTCAAAGGGAAAACTCAATTCATCACAAGAGAGTAGAGGGGGAGAAACATCATAAGATCCAACTACAATAACAAAGCTCGGGATACATCAAGATCGTGCCATAGAGGGAACATGAGAGAAAACACGAGAGAGAGAGAGAGAGAGAGAGAGAGAGAGAGATCAAACACATAGCTACTGGTACATACCCTCAACCTCGAGGGTGAACTACTCCCTCCTCGTCATGGATAGCGCCGGGATGATGAAGATGGCCACCGGTGATGGATTCCCCCCTCCGGCAGGGTGCCTGGAAGGGCTCCCGAGAGGTTTTTGGTGGCTATAGAGGCTTGCGGCAGCGGAGCTCCCGATCTATCTTGATATCTGATGTTTTTAGGGTACATAGGCTTATATAGGCGAAAGAAGTCGGTCGGGAGGTGCTCGAGGGGCCCACGAGACAGGGGGAACACCCAGTAGGGGGGGCGCCCTCCTATCTCATGGCCTCCTCGAGGCTCTTCTGACATGAACTCCAAGTCTCCTGGGTGATATTCTTCCCAAAAATAACGTTGCTGAAGGTTTCATTCCGTTTGGAGTCTGTTTGATATTCCTTTTCTTCGAAATACTGAAACAGGCAATAAAACAGCAATATGGGTTGGGCCTCCAGTTAATAGGTTAGTCCCAAAAGTAATATAAAAGTGTATAATAAAGCCTGTAATCATTCAAAACAGATAATAAAATAGCATGAATGCTTCATAAATTATAGATACGTTGGAGACGTATCAGCATCCCCAAGCTTAATTCCTACTCGTCCTCGAGTAGGTAAATGATAAAGAAAGAATTTATGAAGTGTGAATGCTAGAAGGTGCACAAGTTTGATCAATGATAATTTCAATCACCTTTTCTAGCATGATAATATGTCATAACAGTAGTTCATCTCATAAAACTTCTCACGATAAAGTAACAAGCAATTCACATGTCAAAGCATAGACCCTAAACATTCTTGAAAACTAGCAAACTTCATTCTTAGTCATCAAAACAATTGCAATTCATCTTATTTTCAGGAATAGCAAACTCCACATACTCAACTATCATATAGTCTTCTACAATTGCTCACACTCACGCAATACTTGTGGTTATGAAGTTTTAATCAGACACAGAGAAAGATAGGGGCTTATAATGTTGCCTCCAAACATATTCACCTTTGGGTGATGTCAACAATAATAGTTCATGCTAACATACATCCAATTGGATATATATATATCAGGATCACCCTAACACAAAGTGCTTGCCAAAGGATAAAATGAAAAAGGGAAAGGTGAAGATCACCTTGAATCTTGCATAAAGTAAAAGATAGGCCCTTCGCAGAGGGAAGCAGAGGTTGTCATGCGCTTTTAAGGTTGGATACACAAAATCTTAATGCGAAAGAACGTCACATTATATTGCCCCTTGTATATGGACCTTTATTATGCAGTCCGTCGCTTTTATTGCTTCCATAACAAGTTTTTACAAAGCTTATTTTCTCCACACTAATAAGTTATGCATATTTAGAGAGCAATTTTTATTACTTGCACCAATGACAACTTACTTGAAGGATATTACTCAATCCATAGGTAGGTATGGTGAACTCTCATGGCAAAAACTGGGTTTAAGGATAATTGGAAGCACAAGTAGTATCTCTACTTGGTGCTAGGAATTTCGGCTAGCATGAGGGGGAAAGGCAAGCTCAACATGTTTGAATGATCCATGACAATATACTTTAACTGAGATGCGAGAAAACATAACCCATTACATTGTCTTCCTTGTCCAACATCAACTCTTTAGCATGTCATACATAATGAGTGCTCACAATTATAAAAGATGTCTATGATAATATATTTATATGTGAAATATCTCTTCCTTCAATATTCTTTCATGAATTGTTCAAATGACCAATACAATGCTTGCTAACCGTCAATAAATTTACGACCTCTACTTCTTAGATGTGAAGTCATTACTCCCCATGGGATAAGCAAATGAGACATATATAATTTCAGATTTATGACATTCAACTCATTCAACAATTTACTCATAGGATATAAGTGAAGCACACGAGTAAATGAAAAACTACTCCAAAAAGATATAAGTGAAGATCAATGAGTAGCAAAATAATTATGCAAGTATGCGAAGACTCTCTCTCATTTAAGAATTTCAGATCTTGGTATTGTATTCAAGCAGCAAGCAAAACAAAACAAAATGACTTTGCAAGGATAGCACAACTCATGTGAAGAAGCAAAAACTTAGGTTCAACCGATACTAACCAATAGTTGTTGAAGAAGAAAGGTGGGATGCCTACCGGGCATCCCCAAGCTTAGAAGCTTGAGAGTTCTTGAAATATTATCTTGGGGTGCCTTGGGCATCCCAAGCTTGAGCTTTTCTGTCTCCTTAATTCCTCTCATATCATGGTTTCTCTTTTTATCAAAAGATTCATTCACAACAAACTCAACAAGAACTCATGAGATAGGTTAGTATAAACCAATGCAAAACCTTATCATTTTCTACTGTAACAAATCACTAAAATTATTATTCAACATTGCATAATAAATGCCTCTGCATATTTAACACTCCTATCCTCAAATAGAATCATTAAACAAGCAAACATATGCAAACAATGCAACCATAACAGCAATCTGCCAAAACAGTAAAGTCTATAAAGAATGCAAGAGTATCAATACTTCCCTAACTCCAAAAATTATGAGAGAAAATTCCCACTGTAATAAATTTATCAGAGCTTAATATGCAACAGGATTCAACATTATACCATTCTCTTAATTTTCTAGGGAATTTGTGCAACAGCGGTAAACTTTCTGTTTTCAAACAGCAACATGTATACTAGCAAAACAAGCATGGCAAAGGCTATCCTTGACATTTTTATTGAAAATAAAGATGCGAAACATTATTCTAACTAACATCAAGCAAAAACTAACAAAAGAAAATGACGCTCCAAGCAAAACACATATCATGTGGTGAATAAAAATATAGCTCCAAGTAAAGTTACCGATGAACGAAGACGAAAGAGGGGATGCCATCCGGGGCATACCCAAGCTTAGTTGCTTGGTTATCCTTGAATATTACCTTGGGGTGCCTTGGGTATCCCCAATCTTAGGCTCTTTCCACTCCTTATTCCATAGTCTATCGAATCTCTGCCCAAAACTTGAAAACTTCAACCACACAAAACTCAAACAAAACTCGTAAGCTCCGTTGGTATAAGAAAATAAAACCACCACTTTGCTACTGTAATGAACTCATTCTAAATTCATATTGGTGTAATATCTACTGTATTCTAACTTCTCTATGGTTCATACCCTCCGATACTACTCATAGATTCATCAAAATAAGCAAACAACACATAGAAAACAGAATCTGTCAAAAACAGAATAGTTTGTAGAAATATGTATCAAACGTATACTTATGTAACCCCAAAAATTATGAAATAAATTGGTGGACCTGAGGAATTTGTCTATTAATCATATGCAAAAAGAATCAACCTAAAATCACTCTCCAGTAAAAAATGGCAGCCATTCTCGTGAGCTCTAAAGTTTCTGTTTTTTACAGCAAGATCACAAAGACTTCACCCAAGTCTTCCCAAAGGCTCTACTTGGCACTTTATTGAAACAAAAGCTAAAAACATGATTACTACAGTATCATAATTATGTGTACACACAAAAACAGTAAGGTTAAATATTGGGTTGTGTCCCAACAAGCACTTTTCTTTCATGTCTTTCTAGCTAGGCATGATGATGACAATGATGCTCACAAAAAAAATAAGAATTGAAACATAACGGGAGCATCATGAAGCATATTACTAGCACATTTAAGCCTAAACCACTTCCTATGCATAGGGATTTTGTGAGCAAACAACTTATGGGAACAATAATCAACTAGCATAGGAAGATAAAACAAGCATAGCTTCAAGAATTTCAACACATAGAGAGGAAACTTGATATTATTGCAATTCCTACAAGCATATGTTCCTCTCTCATAATAATTTTCAGTAGCATCATGAATGAATTCAAAAATATAACCAGCACCTAAAGCATTCTTTTCATGATCTACAAGCATAGAAAATTTATTACTCTCCACATAAGCAAAATTCTTCTCATTCGGAATGGTGGGAGTATCATATGAGACTTGAACACTAAAAATTGTTTCCACATTAAAAGAGTAATGTTCAGAAAAAGGGTAATCATAATCATGACAAGTTTTATAAATATAATCATCACTAATTTTTATAGCATAAGTTTCATCACAATAGTCATCATAAGTAGCAACTTCGTTCTCATCATAATCGATTGAAACCTCTCCCAAGATAGTGGAATCACTAAATAAAGTTGACACTCTTCCAAATCCACTTTCATCAATATAATCATCATAAGTAGGAGGCATGCTATCATCATAACAACTTTGCATATCAAAACTTGGGATGCTAGAAATATCATCTACATTAAACATAGCATCCCCAAGCTTGGGACAATCATTAATTTCAGCAAATATATTCACAAATATTTCATACTCATCAAACATAGCTTCCCCAAGCTTGGGCCTTTTCATATCATAAGCGTAATCATCATCAATAGTATGGATAGCACCAATAGTATAGCAATTATCATCATCACAATGAGTAGTAGGAGAAACATAATTTGGGAGGGATACCTTTTTACCTTTGATGTCCCTTCTCTTCCTTTTCTTCTTCACATTATGTGTGGGTTCAACCTTCTTTATTGATGGGATTGGTTGAATAGAAAGCTCACCCTCGTTACCTGAATCATCATAAGAAATAATAGGAGGAGGTTGGGAAGTCTCTTCCCTTTCATTAGTATTCTCTTCATTTCCTATTTGCTTTCTTTTCTTTAGGTAATTGGCAATATAAGGATTTTCAATGCAATTCACCGTACAATACATATAAATCTTCTCTAGATTAATATCAAGGAAATGCTCAAGATTAAATTTTGGAATAAGCTTAGTTGCATGTTTCAATTCTTCATAACCCAAAAGCAAACTAAGTTCATTGTAATGAGCAAGGGAGATCAAATCATCACAACTTTTGGACACGATTCGATCATGAAACAATTTGCATCGGAGATTTAAATGACCACTTTCATTGCAAAGTTCACAATGGTAAAGATATCTTAAATTTTCAGCACTAACATTAAGCCTTTCTTGAAACCATTTAGTTTCTAAATGCTTATGCCTCTTGCAATATATATCTTCTCTATTCGGTGTGTTCATGCAAACATGCACTCCACAAAAGTTGACATGCTCATAAGAGATATTTTCATCATGACTAGTGCAATCATCATTAGTACTATGGATATTCAAAGAATTCATACTAACAACATTGCAATCATGCTCATCATTCAAAGATTTAGTGACAAACATTTTATAGATTTCTTCTTCTAGCACTTGAGCATAAATTTCCTTTCCATCATACTCACGAAAGATATTAAAAATACTAAGCGTAAGAGATAAACTTAACTCCATTTTTTTGTAGTTTTCTTTTATAAACTAAACTAGTGATAAAACAAGAAACAAAAAGATTCGACTGCAAGATCTAAATATATACCTTCAAGCACTCACCTACCCGGCAACGGCGCCAGAAAAGAACTTAGTTGACGGGGTGTGAGTGTCATTTACCTAGCCTCCCCGGCAACGGCGCTAGAAAAGAGCTTGATGTCTACTACACAACCTTCTTCTTGTAGACGTTGTTGGGCCTGCAAGTGCACAGGTTTGTAGGACAGTAGCAAATTTCCCTCAAGTAGATGACCTAAGGTTTATCAATCCGTGGGAGGCGTAGGATGAAGATTGTCTCTCTCAAACAACCCTGCAACCAAATAGCAAAGAGTCTCTTGTGTCCCCAACACACCCAATACAATGGTAAATTGTATAGGTGCACTAGTTCGGCGAAAAGATGGTGATACAAGTGCAAAATAGATAGTAGATAAAGGTTTTTGTAATCTGAAATTATAAAAACAGCAAGGTAGCAAGCGATAAAAGTGAGCGTAAACGGTATTGCAATGATAGGAAACAAGGCCTAGGGTTCATACTTTCACTAGTGCAAGTTCTCTCAACAATAATAACACAGATAGATCATATAACAATCCCTCAACTGAAGGAAATATGCCCTAGAGGCAATAATAAAGTTATTATTTATTTCCTTATAATCATGATAAATGTTTATTATTCATGCTAGAATTGTATTTACCGGAAACATAATACATGTGTGAATACATAGACAAACAAAGTGTCACTAGTATGCCTCTACTTGACTAGCTCGTTAATCAAAGATGGTTATGTTTCCTAACCATGAACAATGAGTTGTTATTTGATTAATGAGGTCACATCATTAGCAGAATGATCTGATTGACATGACCCATTCCATTAGCTTAGCACCCGATCGTTTAGTATGTTGCTATTGCTTTCTTCATGACTTATACATGTTCCTATGACTATGAGATTATGCAACTCCCGTTTACCGGAGGAACACTTTGGGTACTACCAAACGTCACAACGTAACTGGGTGATTATAAAGGAGTACTACAGGTGTCTCCAATGGTCGATGTTGGGTTGGCGTATTTCGAGATTAGGATTTGTCACTCCGATTATCGGAGAGGTATCTCTGGGCCCTCTCGGTAATACACATCACATAAGCCTTGCAAGCATTACAACTAATATGTTAGTTGTGAGATGATGTATTACGGAACGAGTAAAGAGACTTGCCGATAACGAGATTGAACTAGGTATTGGATACCGACGATCGAATCTCGGGCAAGTAACATACCGATGACAAAGGGAACAACGTATGTTGTTATGCGGTCTGACCGATAAAGATCTTCATAGAATATGTAGGAGCCAATATGGGCATCCAGGTCCCGCTATTGGTTATTGACCAGAGACATGTCTCGGTCATGTCTACATTGTTCTCGAACCCGTAGGGTCCGCACGCTTAAGGTTACGATGATAGTTATATTATGAGTTTATGCATTTTGATGTACCGAAGGTTGTTCGGAGTCCCGGATGTGATCACGGACATGACGAGGAGTCTCGAAATGGTCGAGACATAAAGATTGATATATTGGAAGCCTATGTTTGGACATCGGAAGTGTTCCGGGTGAAATCGGGATTTTACCGGGTTACCGGGAGGTTACCGGAACCCCCCCGGGAGCCATATGGGCCTACATGGGCCTTAGTGGAAAGGAGAAAGGGGCAGCCCAAGGGGGCTGCGCGCCTCCCCCCTTCCCCTAGTCCTATTAGGACTAGGAGAGGTGGCCGGCCACCCCTCTCCCCCTTTCCCCCTTGGGAATCCTAGTTGGAATAGGATTGGGGGGGGGAGTCCTACTCCCGGTAGGAGTAGGACTCCTCCTGCGCCTCTCTCTCTTGGCCGGCGCCCCCTCCCCCCTTGGCTCCTTTATATACGGAGGCAGGAGCACCTCTAAACACACAAGTTGACACAAGTTGATCCACGTGATCGATTCCTTAGCCGTGTGCGGTGCCCCCTGCCACCATATTCCTCGATAATACTGTAGTGGAGTTTAGGCGAAGCCCTGCTGCTGTAGTTCATCAAGATCGTCACCACGCTGTCGTGCTGACGAAACTCTTCTCCGACACTTTGCTGGATCGGAGTCCGGGGATCGTCATCGAGCTGAACGTGTGCTCGAACTCGGAGGTGCCGTAGTTTCGGTGCTTGATCGGTTGGATCGAGAAGACGTACGACTACTTCCTCTACGTTGTGTCATCACTTCCGCAATCGGTCTGCGTTGGGTACGTAGACAATACTCTCCCCTCATTGCTATGCATCACATGATCTTGCGTGTGCGTAGGAAAATTTTTGAAATTACTACGAAACCCAACAGTGGTATCCGAGCCAGGTTATTAATGTTGATGTTATATGCACGAGTAGAACACAAGTGAGTTGTGGACGATACAAGTCATACTGCCTACCAGCATGTCATATTTTGGTTCGGCGGTATTGTTGGACGAGACGACCCAGACCAACCTTACGCGTACGCTTACGCGAGACCGGTTCCCTCGACGTGCTTTGCACAGAGATGGCTTGCGGGCGACTGTCTCTCCAACTTTAGTTGAACCAAGTATGGCTACGCCCGGTCCTTGCGAAGGTTAAAACGGAGTCTATTTGACAAACTATCGTTGTGGTTTTGATGCGTAGGTGAGATTGGTTCTTACTTAAGCCCGTAGCAGCCACGTAAAATAAGCAACAACAAAGTAGAGGACGTCTAACTTGTTTTTGCAGGGCATGTTGTGATGTGATATGGTCAAAGCATGATGCTGAATTTTATTGTATGAGATGATCATGTTTTGTAACCGAGTTATCGGCAACTGGCAGGAGCCATATGGTTGTCGCTTTATTGTATGCAATGCAATCGCGATGTAATGCTTTACTTTATTACTAAACGGTAGTGATAGTCGTGGAAGCATAAGATTGGCGAGACGACAACGATGCTACGATGGAGATCAAGGTGTCACGCCGGTGACGATGGTGATCATGACGGTGCTTCGGAGATGGAGATCACAAGCACAAGATGATGATGACCATATCATATCACTTATATTGATTGCATGTGATGTTTATCTTTTTATGCATCTTATCTTGCTTTGGTTGACGGTAGCATTATAAGATGATCTCTCACTAAATTATCAAGAAGTGTTCTCCCTGAGTATGCACCGTTGCCAAAGTTCGTCGTGCCCAGACACCACGTGATGATCGGGTGTGATAAGCTCTACGTCCATCTACAACGGGTGCAAGCCAGTTTTTGCACACGCAGAATACTCAGGTTAAACTTGACGAGCCTAGCATATGCAGATATGGCCTCGGAACACGGAGACCGAAAGGTCGAGCGTGAATCATATAGTAGATATGATCAACATAACGATGTTCACCATTGAAAACTACTCCATCTCACGTGATGATCGGTCATGGTTTAGTTGATTTGGATCACGTAATCACTTAGAGGATTAGAGGGATGTCTATCTAAGTGGGAGTTCTTAAATAATATGATTAATTGAACTTAAATTTATCATGAAACTTAGTACCTGATAGTATCTTGCTTGTTTATGTTGATTGTAGATAGATGGCTCGTGCTGTTGTTCCGTTGAATTTTAATGCGTTCCTTGAGAAAGCAAAGTTGAAAGATGATGGTAGCAATTACACGGACTGGGTCCGTAACTTGAGGATTATCCTCATTGCTGCACAGAAAAATTACGTCCTGGAAGCACCGCTGGGTGCCAGGCCTGCTGCTGAAGCAACACCAGATGTTATGAACGTCTGGCAGAGCAAAGCTGATGACTACTCGATAGTTCAGTGTGCCATGCTTTACGGCTTAGAATCGGGACTTCAACGACGTTTTGAACGTCATGGAGCATATGAGATGTTCCAGGAGTTGAAGTTAATATTTCAAGCAAATGCCCGAATTGAGAGATATGAAGTCTCCAATAAGTTCTATAGCTGCAAGATGGAGGAGAACAGTTCTGTCAGTGAGCATATACTCAAAATGTCTGGGTATAATAATCACTTGATTCAATTGGGAGTTAATCTTCCGGATGATTGCGTCATTGACAGAATTCTCCAATCACTACCACCAAGCTACAAGAGCTTCGTGATGAACTATAATATGCAAGGGATGAACAAGACTATTCCCGAGCTCTTCGCAATGCTGAAAGCTGCGGAGGTAGAAATCAAAAAGGAGCATCAAGTGTTGATGGTTAACAAAACCACTAGTTTCAAGAAAAAGGGCAAAGGGAAGAAGAAGGGGAACTTCAAAAAGAACGGCAAGCAAGTTGCTACTCAAGAGAAGAAACCCAAGTCTGGACCTAAGCCTGAAACTGAGTGCTTCTACTGCAAGCAGACTGGTCACTGGAAGCGGAACTGCCCCAAGTATTTGGCGGATAAGAAGGATGGCAAGGTGAACAAAGGTATATGTGATATACATGTTATTGATGTGTACCTTACTAGAGCTCGCAGTAGCACCTGGGTATTTGATACTGGTTCTGTTGCTAATATTTGCAACTCGAAACAGGGACTACGGAATAAGCGAGCACTGGCAAAGGACGAGGTGACGATGCGCGTGGGAAATGGTTCCAAAGTCGATGTGATCGCGGTCGGCACGCTACCTCTACATCTACCTTCGGGATTAATATTAGACCTAAATAATTGTTATTTGGTGCCAGCGTTGAGCATGAACATTATATCTGGATCTTGTTTAATGCGAGACGGTTATTCATTTAAATCAGAGAATAATGGTTGTTCTATTTATATGAGTAATATCTTTTATGGTCATGCACCCTTGAAGAGTGGTCTATTCTTATTGAATCTCGATAGTAGTAATACACATATTCATAATGTTGAAACCAAAAGATGCAGAGTTGATAATGAAAGTGCAACTTATTTGTGGCACTGTCGTTTAGGTCATATCGGTATAAAGCGCATGAAGAAACTCCATGCTGATGGACTTTTGGAACCACTTGATTATGAATCACTTGGTACTTGCGAACCGTGCCTCATGGGCAAGATGACTAAAACACCGTTCTCCGGTACTATGGAGAGAGCAACAGATTTGTTGGAAATCATACATACCGATGTATGTGGCCCGATGAATATTGAGGCTCGTGGCGGATATCATTATTTTCTCACCTTCACAGATGATTTAAGCAGATATGGGTATATCTACTTAATGAAACATAAGTCTGAAACATTTGAAAAGTTCAAAGAATTTCAGAGTGAAGTTGAAAATCATCGTAACAAGAAAATAAAGTGTCTACGATCTGATCGTGGAGGAGAATATTTGAGTTACGAGTTTGGTGTACATTTGAAAAACTGTGGAATAGTTTCGCAACTCACGCCACCCGGAACACCACAGCGTAATGGTGTGTCCGAACGTCGTAATCGTACTTTACTAGATATGGTGCGATCTATGATGTCTCTTACTGATTTACCGCTATCATTTTGGGGATATGCTTTAGAGACGGCCGCATTCACGTTAAATAGGGCACCATCAAAATCCGTTGAGACGACGCCTTATGAACTGTGGTTTGGCAAGAAACCAAAGTTGTCGTTTCTTAAAGTTTGGGGCTGCGATGCTTATGTGAAAAACTTCAACCTGATAAGCTCGAACCCAAATCGGAGAAATGTGTCTTCATAGGATACCCAAAGGAAACTGTTGGGTACACCTTCTATCACAGATCCGAAGGCAAGACATTCGTTGCTAAGAATGGATCATTTCTAGAGAAGGAGTTTCTCTCGAAAGAAGTGAGTGGGAGGAAAGTAGAACTTGACGAGGTAACTGTACCCGCTCCCTTACTGGAAAGTAGTTCATCACAGAAAACTGTTTCAGTGACACCTACACCAGTTAGTGAGGAAGCCAATGATAATGATCATGAAACTTCAGATCAAGATACTGCTGAACCTCGTAGATCAACCAGAGTAAGATCCGCACCAGAGTGGTACAGTAATCCTGTTCTGGAGGCCATGCTACTAGATCATGATGAACCTACGAACTATGAAGAAGCGATGGTGAGCCCAGATTCTGCAAAGTGGCTTGAAGCCATGAAATCTGAGATGGGATCCATGTATGAGAACAAAGTATGGACTTTGGTTGACTTGCCCGATGATCGGCAAGCAATTGAGAATAAATGGATCTTTAAGAAGAAGACTGACGCTGATGGTAATGTTACTGTCTACAAAGCTCGACTTGTCGCAAAAGGTTTTCGGCAAGTTCAAGGGATTGACTACGATGAGACATTCTCACCCGTAGCGATGCTTAAGTCCGTCTGAATCATGTTAGCAATTGCCGCATTTTATGATTATGAAATTTGGCAAATGGATGTCAAAACTGCATTCCTGAATGGATTTCTGGAAGAAGAGTTGTATATGATACAACCAGAAGGTTTTGTCGATCCAAAGGAAGCTAACAAAGTGTGCAAGCTCCAGCGATCCATTTATGGACTGGTGCAAGCCTCTCGGAGTTGGAATAAACGTTTTGATAGTGTGATCAAAGCATTTGGTTTTATACAGACTTTCGGAGAAGCCTGTATTTACAAGAAAGTGAGTGGGAGCTCTGTAGCATTTCTGATATTATATGTGGATGACATATTACTAAT
This sequence comes from Triticum dicoccoides, assembly GCF_002162155.2. NCBI lineage: Eukaryota > Viridiplantae > Streptophyta > Magnoliopsida > Poales > Poaceae > Triticum > Triticum dicoccoides. Next base: position 569,343,166 of record NC_041385.1, on the reverse strand, counting down.
TGGAAATGATATAGAATTTCTGGATAGCATAAAGGGATACTTGAATAAAAGTTTTTCAATGAAAGACCTCGGTGAAGCTGCTTACATATTAGGCATTAAGATCTATAGAGATAGATCAAGACGCTTAATTGGACTTTCACAAAGCACATACCTTGACAAGATTTTGAAGAAATTCAAAATGGATCAAGCAAAGAAAGGATTCTTGCCTGTATTACAAGGTGTGAAATTGAGTAAGACTCAATGCCCGACCACTGCAGAAGATAGAGAGAATATGAAAGATGTTCCCTATGCATCAGCCATAGGCTCTATCATGTATGCAATGCTGTGTACCAGACCTGATGTGTGCCTTGCTATAAGTTTAGCAGGGAGGTACCAAAGTAATCCAGGAGTGGATCACTGGACAGCGGTCAAAAACATCCTGAAATACCTGAAAAGGACTAAGGATATGTTTCTCGTATATGGAGGTGACAAAGAGCTCATCGTAAAAGGTTACGTTGATGCAAGCTTTGACACTGATCCGGACGATTCTAAATCGCAAATCGGATACGTGTTTACATTAAACGGTGGAGCTGTCAGTTGGTGCAGTTCTAAACAAAGCGTCGTAGCGGGATCTACATGTGAAGCGGAATACATAGCTGCTTCGGAAGCAGCAAATGAAGGAGTCTGGATGAAGGAGTTCATATCCGATCTAGGTGTCATACCTAGTGCATCGGGTCCAATGAAAATCTTTTGTGACAATACTGGTGCAATTGCCTTGGCAAAGGAATCCAGATTTCACAAAAGGACCAAACACATCAAGAGACGCTTCAACTCCATCCGGGATCTAGTCCAGGTGGGAGACATAGAGATTTGCAAGATACATACGGATCTGAATGTTGCAGACCCGTTGACTAAGCCTCTTCCACGAGCAAAACATGATCAGCACCAAAGCTCCATGGGTGTTAGATTCATTACAGTGTAATCAAGATTATTGACTCTAGTGCAAGTGGGACACTGAAGGAAATATGCCCTAGAGGCAATAATAAAGTTATTATTTATTTCCTTATAATCATGATAAAATGTTTATTATTCATGCTAGAATTGTATTTTCCGGAAACATAATACATGTGTGAATACATAGACAAACAGAGTGTCACTAGTATGCCTCTACTTGACTAGCTCGTTAATCAAAGATGGTTATGTTTCCTAACCATGAACAATGAGTTGTTATCTGATTAACGAGGTCACATCATTAGTAGAATGATCTGATTGACATGACCCATTCCATTAGCTTAGCACCTGATCGTTTAGTATGTTGCTATTGCTTTCTTCATGACTTATACATGTTCCTATGACTATGAGATTATGCAACTCCCGTTTACCGGAGGAACACTTTGGGTACTACCAAACGTCACAACGTAAATGGGTGATTATAAAGGAGTACTACAGGTGTCTCCAATGGTCGATGTTGGGTTGGCGTATTTCGAGATTAGGATTTGTCACTCCGATTGTCGGAGAGGTATCTCTGGGCCCTCTCGGTAATACACATCACATAAGCCTTGCAAGCATTACAACTAATATGTTAGTTGTGAGATGATGTATTACGGAACGAGTAAAGAGACTTGCTGGTAACGAGATTGAACTAGGTATTGGATACCGACGATCGAATCTCGGGCAAGTAACATACCGATGACAAAGGGAACAACGTATGTTGTTATGCGGTCTGATCGATAAAGATCTTCGTAGAATATGTAGGAGCCAATATGGGCATCCAGGTCCCGCTATTGGTTATTGACCAGAGACATGTCTCGGTCATGTCTACATTGTTCTCGAACCCGTAGGGTCCGCACGCTTAAGGTTACGATGACAGTTATATTATGAGTTTATGCATTTTGATGTACCGAAGGTTGTTCGGAGTCCCGGATGTGATCACGGACATGACGAGGAGTCTCGAAATGGTCGAGACATAAAGATTGATATATTGGAAGCCTATGTTTGGACATCGGAAGTGTTCCGGGTGAAATCGGGATTTTACCGGGTTACCGGGAGGTTACCGGAACCCCCCCGGGAGCCATATGGGCCTACATGGGCCTTAGTGGAAAGGAGAAAGGGGCAGCCCAAGGGGGCTGCGCGCCTCCCCCCTTCCCCTAGTCCTATTAGGACTAGGAGAGGTGGCCGGCCACCCCTCTCCCCCTTTCCCCCTTGGGAATCCTAGTTGGAATAGGATTGGGGGGGGAGTCCTACTCCCGGTAGGAGTAGGACTCCTCCTGCGCCTCTCTCTCTTGGCCGGCGCCCCCTCCCCCCTTGGCTCCTTTATATACGGAGGCAGGAGCACCTCTAAACACACAAGTTGACACAAGTTGATCCACGTGATCGATTCCTTAGCCGTGTGCGGTGCCCCCTGCCACCATATTCCTCGATAATACTGTAGCGGAGTTTAGGCGAAGCCCTGCTGCTGTAGTTCATCAAGATCGTCACCACGCCGTCGTGCTGACGAAACTCTTCTCCGACACTTTGCTGGATCGGAGTCCGGGGATCGTCATCGAGCTGAACGTGTGCTCGAACTCGGAGGTGCCGTAGTTTCGGTGCTTGATCGGTTGGATCGAGAAGACGTACGACTACTTCCTCTATGTTGTGTCATCGCTTCCGCAATCGGTCTGCGTTGGGTACGTAGACAATACTCTCCCCTCGTTGCTATGCATCACATGATCTTGCGTGTGCGTAGGAAAATTTTTGAAATTACTACGAAACCCAACATGAACATGCAACAAAGAGTCACTCCAAAGACACTAATAGCAGAGAACAAACGAAGAGATTATGGTAGGGTACGAAACCACCTCAAAGTTATCCTTTCTGTTCTATCTATTCAAGAGTTCGTAGTAAAATAACATGAAGCTATTCTTTCCGCTCAATCTATCATAGAGTTCATACTAGAATAACACCTTAAGACACAAATCAACCAAAAGCCTAATGTCACCTAGATACTTCATTGTCACCTCAAGTATCCGTGGGCATGATTATACGATATGCATCACACAATCTCAGATTCATCTATTCAACCAACACAAAGTACTTAAAAGAGTGCCCCAAAGTTTCTACCGGAGAGTCAAGAACGTGTGCCAACCACTATGCATAGGTTCATGGGCGGAACCCGCAAGTTGGTCACCAAAACATACATCAAGTGGCACATGATATCCCATTGTCACCACAGATAAGCACGGCAAGACATACATCAAGTGTTCTCATAAAAGACTCAATCCGATAAGATAACTTCAAAGGGAAAGCTCAATTCATCACAAGAGAGTAGAGGGGGAGAAACATCATAAGATTCAACTACAATAGCAAAGCTCGGGATACATCAAGATCGTGCCATAGAGGGAACACGAGAGAGAACACGAGAGAGAGAGATCAAACACATAGCTACTGGTACATACCCTCAGCCTCGAGGGTCAACTACTCCCTCCTCGTCATGGATAGCGCCCGGATGATGAAGATAGCCACCGGTGATGGATCCCCCCTCCGGCAGGGTGCCGTGAAGGGCTCCCGAGAGGTTTTTGGTAGCTACAGAGGCTTGCGGCGGCGGAACTCCCAATCTATCTTGATATCTGATGTTTTTAGGGTACGTAGGCTTATATAGGCAAAAGAAGTCGGTCGGGAGGTGCTCGAGGGGCCCACGAGACAGGGGGCGCGCCCAGTAGGGGGGGCACGCCCTCCTATCTCGTGGCCTCCTCGAGGCTCTTCTAACGTGAACTCCAAGTCTCCTGGGTGATATTCTTCCCAAAAATAACGCTGCCAAAGGTTTCATTCCGTTTGGACTCCGTTTGATATTCTTTTTCTTCGAAATACTGAAACAGGCAATAAAACAGCAATATGGGCTGGGCCTCCAGTTAATAGGTTAGTCCCAAAAGTAATATAAAAGTGTATAATAAAGCCCGTAATCATTCAAAACAGATAATAAAATAGCATGAATGCTTCATAAATTATAGATACGTTGGAGACGTATCAGAGCTCGATTTTAAAATAGAGATTGAATAACATTTTGGGCGGCATACTTTCACTGTCAACGCAACAACTAGGAGATGGTTGTATCTTCCATACTACATGCATTATAGGCAGTTCCCATGCAGAATGGTAAATGTTTATACTCCCCCACCACCAACAAGCATCAATCCATGGCTTGCTCGAAACAACGAGTGCCTCCAACTAACAATAGCCCTGGGGGAGTTTTGTTTAATTATATTGATTTGCTTTGATCTTTTTGGATCATGGGACTCGGCATACCAGTTACCGACCCTTTCTCGTGAATGAGGAGCGGAGTCCACTCCTCTTGAGAATAACCCACCTAGCATGGAAGATATAGGCAGCCCTAGTTGAAACATGAGCTGCTCGAGCATACAAAACAGAATTTCATTTGAAGGTTTGGAGTTTGGCACATACAAATTTACTTGGAACGGCAGGTAGATACCGCATATAGGAAGGTATGGTGGACTCAATGGAATAACTTTGGGGTTTAAGGAGATTGGATGCACAAGCAGTATTCCCACTTAGTACAGGTGAAGGCTAGCAAAAGACTGGGAAGCGACCAACTGAGAGAGCGACAACAGTCATAAACATGCATTAAAACTAATTCACACTGAGTACAAGCATGAGTAGGATATAATCCACCATGAACATAAATATCATGAAGGCTATGTTGATTTGTTTCAACTACATGCGTGAACATGTGCCAAGTCGAATCACTCAATGCATTCAAAGGAGGATATCATCCCATCATACCACATCATAATCATTCTAATAGCATGTTGGCATGCAAGGTAAACCATTATAACTCATAGCTAATCAAGCATGGCACAAGCAACTATAATCTCTAGATGTCATTGCAAATATGTTTACTTCATAATAAGCTGAATCAGGAACGATGAACTCATCATATTTACAAAAACAAGAGAGGTCGAGTTCATACCAGCTTTTCTCATCTCAATCAGTCCATCATATATCGTCATTGTTGTCTTTCACTTGCATGACCGAACGATGTGTATAATAATAATAGTGCACGTGCATTGGACTAAGCTGGAATCTTCAAGCATTCAACTCAAGAGAGAAGACAAAGTAATATGGCTCTAAGTTAAATAAACAATCATGCATATGAGAGCCACTAAACATTTTCAATATGGTCTTCTACTCTCGAACCTCAAAGGAAAGGAAAGAAAAGAAAACTATTTACACGGGAAAGCTCCCAACAAGTAAAAGAAGAACAAGAAATCTTTTTAGGTTTTCATTTAATCTCTACTACAAGCATGGAGATTAAACTAACTAATTTTTTTGGTTTTTCTTAAGGTTTATCAAACACACAAGAAGAAAACTAGAAAAAGAAAATTAAACTAGCATGGATAATACAATGAAAGAGTATGAGCACCGACGACTAGAATAGTGTGTACATGAATGTAAAGTCGGTGAGAAATACGTACTCCCTCAAGCTTAGGCTTTTGGCCTAAGTTGGTTTATGGCCATGGATAGCCTGGTTGATATCCGTAGTTGTAACTGGGGTCATACTGAGATGCAGCAGCAAATGCCTCCTGAGCTGCGGCATGTTGGTGAGCCACTTCCGCTCTACCCTCGTGTCCAGCTGCTTCCTCCCTGGTAACAACATATCTTCCTTTTGCCTGGTAATCAAAAAGGAAAGGAGCAGGAGGAGTAACATGGGCAGAGCTATGTCTGTCAAAGATTAGTCGATACTGGAGGAATTGTTCATTCCCCTTAAGAAAATGATGTTTGACCATAGCGTCATAATCTAAATAAGCAGGAGCCAACATCATATCACCCTCTCGTGGGGCTATACCAAGATAATTGGCCACACGGGTCGCATAAATTCCTCCAAATAAATCTCTAGCTCTACCATTTTTATGCAACCTACGTGCAACTATTGCCCCCAAGTTATAATCTTTATAACCTAACACAGCACTCTTGAGGACACAAAGATCAGGGACACACATATGACATGTTTCATCTTTACCATTAATGCATCTACGAATGAAGAGAGCAAAATAATGCATAGCAGGAAAATGAATGCTCCCTATGGTAGCTTGTGTAATATCCCTAGACTCTCCCACAGTAATACTAGCAAGGAGATCTCTAAATTCAGATTTGTGGGGATCGTTAACACTTCCCCACTGCGGGAGTTTGCAAGCAGTAGTAAAATCTTCCAGGTCCATGGTATATGATTTATCATAAATATCAAACAGGACACTATGAGAATTACACGAAGATGAAAATTTGAACCTTCTCACGAACGAAACAGTTAGATAGTAGTACTGAGGACACTTATCTTGAATGAAGTCCTCAAGATCGGCATTACGCACATATGTATCAAATTCATCTTTAATGCCTACATTGACCATAAACTCTTCTGATGGCCATTCACAAGACCGCACTTCAGCTTCCCTTGGTGGTTCATCGTCTTGCTCACGCGTAGCAATCCTGGGTCCTTTCTTTACTGAGGAACCGCCTTGGTACATTTTCCTGAACATATTTCTTTTTCTGCAATATTTCTGAAATTTAATAACTTCAAAGTAAAAGTGAATAAAACTAAACAAGATTGATAGCAACTACTCCTACAAGTGCCTAGAGCCTATATCATGCATCAGAATTACTTGGGACCTCGTAAATTTAACATGCAAGCTCAAGAACAGGGTCACCAAGGCAGCAAGGATTTGCAATGAATAAAGCACTAGAACAAAAACTAATTGGACCAATGGAGGAGTCACATACCAAGCAACAATCTCCCAAAGAAGTTTTGTAAATGGAGCTTTGAGCAAGGAGATCGAAAATCGCAGCAAAATGAGCTAGAACTCGTGCTTGAGCTGGATGGGGATTTTTTTTGGGAAGAAGATGGAGTGTATGGGTGCTGGCATAAGTGGAGGGGGCCACCAGGGGCCCATGAGACAGGGGGCGCCCAGGGATGGTGGGCGCGCCCTCCACTCTCGTGGCCTGGTGCTTGCCCCTCCTGCAGTGATTTCAGTGCCTAAAATCCTCAAATATTCCATAAAAATCATACTAATTTTTCAGGACATTTGGAGCACTTTTATTTTTGGGATATTTTTCATTGCACGAGTAATTCAGAAAACAGACAGATAATACTATTTTTGCTTTATTTATTCTAAATAACATAAACTAAAAAGAGGGTACAGAAGGTTGTGCCTTCTAGTTTCATCCATCTCCTGATCATCAAAATGAATCCACTAACAAGGTTGATCAAGTCTTGTTACCAAACTCATTCCGAACAACACGGAACCGGAAAAATTTCGAATAACACTAAGTTACTTCAACGGGGATATGAAAATCCCCAATAATAAGAATATCATACTTTTTCTTGACAGTAGGGAGAGTAAATTCAAAACCTCCAATGATGATTGATGGAATTTTCTCAATAGAATTTATCCTGTGAACTTGAGGTTGTTTCCTCGAAAAATGTACCGTGTGCTCATTTCCATTAACATGAAAGGTGACATTGCCTTTATTGCGATCAATAACAGCACATGCAGTATTTAAAAAGGGTCTACCGAGGATAATCAACATACTGTTGTCCTCAGGAATATCAAGAATGACAAAGTCTGTTAAGATAGTAACGTTTGCAACAACAACAGGCACGTCCTCACAAATGCCGATAGGTATATCGGTTGATTTATCAGCCATTTGCAAGGATATCACAGTGGGTGTCAACTTACTTAATTCAAGTCTACGATACAAGGAAAGAGGCATAACACTAACACCGGCTCCTAAATCACATAAAGTAGTTTTAACATAATTTCTCTTTATGGAGCATGGTATAGTAGGTACTCCGGGATCACCAAGTTTCTTAGGTATTCCACCCTTAAAGGTATAGTTGGCAAGCATGGTGGAAATCTCAGCTTCGGGTATTTTCCTTTTACTAGTAATGATATCTTTCATATATTTAGAATAAGGATTTGTTTTAAGCATATCAGTTAAGCGCATGCGTAAGAAAATAGGTCTAATCATTTCAGCAAAACGCTCAGAGTCCTCATCATCCTTTGTCTTGGATGGTTTAGGTGGAAAGGGCATGGGTTTCTGAACCCATGGTTCTCTTTCTCTACCATGCTTCCTAGCAACAAAATCGTTCTTATCATAACGTTGGTTTCTTGATTGTGGGTTATCAAGACCAACTGCAGGTTCAGTTTCTATATCATTGTTATTACTAGGTTGAGCATCTACATAAACATCATTATTAGAATTATCATCAGGTTCATGTTCATCTCCGGATTGTGTTTCAGCATCAGAGATAGAAGTATTATTAGGATTCTCATGTGTTTCTACATTAGGTTCACAAGAAGCACGCAAAGTCCTATCATTTTTCTTTTTCTTTTTCTTAGAAGAACTAGGAGCATCTAGATTATTATTCTGAGAATATTGTTCAATTCTCTTAGGGTGGCCTTCAGGATACAAAGGTTCCTGAGTCATTTTACCAGTTCTAGTAGCCACTCCAACAGCAAAGTCATGTTTATTATTTAGTTCCTCTAGCAATTCATTCTGAGCCTTAAGTACTTGTTCAGCTTGAGTAGTGACCATGGAAACATGTTTACTAGTAAGTTTAAATTCACCCTTAACTCTAGCCATATAATCACTCAATCGTCTAATCATATAAGCATTATTTTTCAATTATCTACTAACATAATCATTGAAATTTGCTTGTTTGTCCATAAAGTCATCAAATTCATCTAAGCATTGGCTATGAAATTTAGTAGAAGGGATTTCAACTTTATCATATCTATAGAGGGAATTTACTTTTACTACCCGTGTCGGGTTATCAAGACAATGCGGTTCTTCGACAGGCGGTATATTAAGACCATGTATTTCTTCAATAGGTGGTAAATTCTTAACATCTTCAGCTTTTATACCTTTTTCTTTCATTGATTTATTTACCTCTTGCATATCTTCAGGACTGAGAAATAGAACACCTCTCTTCTTCGGATTAGGTTTAGGAATAAGCTCAGGAGTTGGCTCAATTGGTTCAGAAATTGCCTCAGGAATTGGCTCAGGAAGAGTCCAATTATTTTCATTAGTCAACATATTATTCAATAGTAATTCAGCTTTGTCGACTGTTCTTTCCCTGAAAACACAACCAGCACAACTATCCAAGTGGTCCTTGGAAGCATCAGTTAGTCCATTATAAAAGATATCAAGTATTTCATTTTTCTTAAGAGGATGATCAGGCAAAGCATTAAGTAATTGGAGAAGCCTCCCCCAAGCTTGTGGGAGACTCTCTTCTTCGATTTGCACAAAGTTATATATTTCCCGCAATGCAGCTTGTTTCTTATGAGCAGGGAAATATTTAGCAGAGAAGTAATAAATCATATCCCGAGGACTACGCACACAACCAGGATCAAGAGAATTAAACCAAGTCTTAGCATCACCCTTTAATGAGAATGGAAATATCTTAAGGATATAATAGTAGCGAGACTTCTCATCATTAGTAAAAAGGGTGGCTATATCATTTAACTTGGTAAGATGTGCCACAACAGTTTCACATTCAGTGCCATAGAAAGGATCGGATTCAACTAAAGTAATAATCTCAGGATCAACAGAGAATTCATAATCCTTATCAGTAACAAAGATAGGTGAGGTGGCAAAAGCAGGGTCATGTTTCATTCTAGCATTTAGAGTCTTTTGTTTTAGCTTAGCTAACAATTTCTTAAGATCTGATCTATCATTGCAAGCAAGAAAATCTCTAGCAGTTTCTTCATCCATAACATAACCCTCAGGAACAACAGGCAATTCATAATTATTCGGAGAACCTTCATCATCACTATCATCAATAATAGCATCTTCAATAATTTCATTCTCCCTAGCCTTGGTAAGTTGTTCATCAAGAAATTCACCTAATGGCACAGTAGTATCACGCACAGAAGTAGTTTCATCATAAGTATCATGCATAGCAGAAGTGGCATCATCAATAACTTGTGACATATCAAAATTCATAGCAGTAGCAGGTTTAGGTGTCGCAAGCTTATTCATAACAGAAGCAGAATCTAGTGCGGAGCTAGATGGCAGTTCCTTACCTCCCCTTGTAGTTGAGGGATAGATTTTAGTTTTTGCATCTTTCAAGTTCTTCATAGTGATCAATAGATATAAATCCCAAGTGACTCAGAGAATAGAGCTATGGTCCCCGGCAACGGCGCCAGAAATTAGTCTTGATGACCCACAAGTGTAGGGGATCGCAACAGATTTCGAGGGTAGAGTATTCAACCCAAATTTATTGATTCGACCCAAGGGGAGCCAAACAATATTCTTGAGTATTAGAAGTTGAGTTGTCAATTCAACCACACCTGGATAACTTAGTATCTGCAGCAAAGTATTTAGTAGCAAAGTAGTATGATAGTAATGGTAACGATAGCAAAAGTAATATTTTTGGGTTTTGTAGTGATTGTAACAATAGCAACAGAAAAGTAAATAAGCGAAGCACAAGATGTGAAAAGCTCATAAGCAATGGATCAGTGATGGATAATTATGTCGGATGCGATTCCTCATGTAATAGCTATAACATAGGGTGACACGGAATTAGCTCCAATTCGTCAATGTAATGTAGGCATGTATTCCGAATATAGTCATACGTGCTTATGGAAAAGAACTTGCATGACATCTTTGTCCTACCCTCCCGTGGCAGCGGGGTTCTAGTGGAAACTAAGGGATATTAAGGCCTCCTTTTAATAGAGAACCGGACCAAAGCACTAGCATATAGTGAATACATGAACTCCTCAAACTACGGTCATCACCGAGAAGTATCCCGATTATTGTCACTTCAGGGTTGTCGGATCATAACACATAATAGGTGACTATAGACTTGCAATATAGGATCAAGAACACACATATATTCATGAAAACATAATAGGTTCAGATCTGAAATCATGGCACTCGGGCCCTAGTGACAAGCATTAAGCATAGCAAAGTCATAGCAACATCAATCTCAAAACATAGTGGATACTAGGGATCAAACCCTAACAAAACTAACTTGATTACATGGTAAATCTCATCCAACCCATCACCGTCCAGCAAGCCTACAATGGAATTACTCACGCACGGCGGTGAGCATCATGAAATTGGTGATGGAGGATGGTTGATGATGACGACACCGACGAATCCCCCGCTCCGGAGCCCCGAACGGACTCCAGATCAGCCCTCCCGAGAGAGATTAGGGCTTGGCGGTGGCTCCGTATCATAAAACACGATGAAACTTCCTCTCTGATTTTTTTTCTCCGCGAGACGGAATATATGGAGTTGGAGTTGAGGTCGGCGGAGCTGCAGGGGGCCCAGGTGACAGGGGGCGCGCCCCCACCCTCATGGACAGGGTGTGGGCCCCCTGGTCTTCATCTTTTGCTAGTATTTTTTATATTTTCTGAAACTTGTCTCCGAGGATTTTCAGGTCATTCCAAGAACTTTTGTTTTCTACACATGAAACAACATCATGGTAATTCTGCTGAAAACAGCGTCAGTCCGGGTTAGTTTCATTCAAATCATGCAAGTAAGAGTCCAAAACAAGGGCAAAAGTGTTTGGGAAAGTAGATACGTTGGAGACGTATCAGATCCCTGTTTGCACAAGTAGAGATAATTACGTATTACATTAAGAGTGGCATCAAATCAATGGCAAAACAATTGCTCATTCCAGCCATAGCAGTAAATTAAGACGCAGAACTATATCATTACTTGTGTCATCACAGTTCCAGTGCTTCATTACAGCACCGGGAGTTGATTTTTGTTTTTCTTCCGCTTGTTCTTCCCCTTCATCACTTGGTTCAATAACAGACAAGCTTCGCCTTCAATGTAAGATTTGGCATGTCAATTAGGGAGCACAAGTATAGCACTAAACAATGACATTAATTTTCTGATGAAAGTGGCAAAATACAGGCCAACAGTTGTGAAATATCCTTATCTTACCTCAATGGGATATTATGGTCCACATACATATTGGAAGTCTTGTCTCCATTTGTGCAGTTCACTCAAATCAAGCAACATTACCGTACAAGTAGCACAACATATGAAAGCACACTGCAGAATCATGTGAAAGAAGGCTAGTACTGACCCTCATGACGCGGAATTCAAACAACTCACAAGAAGAAGATCTGAACCAAATTTTCCAACACGGATAGGAAGTAAGATCTCCTCTTGTGCAGTTCCACTAAGATCAAGTAATCAAGCAACATTGTCGATGTGACATTTTGGTTGAACTGCACAAAACACTCTTAAAACAAAAGTGCTTTGTGCAGTGCAACAAAAGGTCACAACGGCAACGAGGTGAAGTAGATAACCTTGTTTTCACAGAGGTGCAAAGGAAACAACTAGTGGTCAATAACGGTGGATGACACAGAAGCCAACAAAAAGAAGCATCTACCTTATCTAAATGGGAAAGAAAGCAAGACAGTAGCATTTCTCAAACGGTGGCATTGATTAATATTAACATAGAGATTATATTAACAATAAAATTTGTTAAACATGTAATTTGCTTTTCATTGTGGCATTGCATCAATTTTCCAGCGGCATTATTGGAGGGTGTTTGTTTACAGGGACATTTTGGTGTAGGGACTAAAAAAACTCCGTGTCAGTCCCATCAAAACCAAACAGGAGGGACTTTTAGGGACTAAAAGTGGGCATTTGGGACTAAAGAAAGAAGACCCCGAGGGAGAGTCTTTTTGGGACTTTTTCCAACAGTTGCCCCTGCCACGCATTGCACCTTGTCTCTATTAGTTCATTACTAGGGGTAACATGGTCTTTTAGCATGTCATTTAATAACCTCTAGTCCATGTTTAGTCCCTGGAACCAAGAAGGTAGGGACTAGGGAGTTTTTAACAAAACAGGGCGTTAAATTAACAACAACTAAAGAGTTGCACGGGACAGTGGACGCACCAGCACCATGTGCATCTACCGATGTACTGTGGTGATGCACAGTCTGTTGCAACAGAGAACAAACAACCAAGGAGCATCTTTGTGTTGGTCCCAATTTTGTTATCTTTAGACACCTTTCCCTATGTGAGCGCAGCAAATCTAGTCCTGCTCAAACTCTACAGCCTTGTCCCCAAAAACAAAAGATCAGTTTATTACAGATGTGCGTACCGTGTTTTTCATTGTTTTCCCTTTTCGACCAACGTACGTGCTGGATAGCCAGTCTGTACTAGTACTTTCGCCCCTTCCTTTCCTCTTTGAACCATGTCCTAGATTTATGCTATACAACTTTCCCCACTACTTTTCCTTTCCTCTTTGAACCACGTCTTAGATTCATGCGATACAACTTTCCCCACTACTTCCCCCTTCCTTTCCTTTTCGAACCACGTCCTAGATTCATGTTATACAACTTTTCCCACTACTTTCACCCACTCCTTTCCTCTTCGAACCACGTCCTAAATTCATGGTATACAACTTTCCCCACTACTTTCCTGTTTAATCTAACACCTAGATTCGAGTGCAAAAGCGGAAAAAGCCCACATGCAGCTAGAGCAATGCATGTGGAATAAGTAAATTATACCTTAAGGTTCTTGGGGCGACGGGATGGCGACGAAGAAGAAGGGGTCGGAGGCCCTCCCGCGACACCGTTGGGTGAAAGTGAACAGCTGCACCGGTAGTCGATTCCCTCCCTCGCCGACAGCGATAGCGTTAAGCCTCCTCCCTTCCCGGCGGACGAATCCTACCGGATCTTTGACCAGCAATGAGGGGAGAGAGAGGCCAACGAAGACTTGTTTAGATCTGGAGAGGGTGAGAGAGTGTGAAGAGAGCAACTACAAGCACTAAGAGAGAGAGGCCAACGAAGTCTTGTTTAGATCTAGAGAGGGTGAGAGATTGTGAAGAGAGCAACTACAAGCACTGAGGCTCCAGCGTGTATATATATATTGGAGAGAGAGAGTGAAGAGTGCAAACCCTAGAAAACAAGCGCCGACGCTGCAGCTTATATGTGATGAGGTGATTATACGGTCACTATGAGATCGTATAGCTCTGTATCCATCCATTTTGACCAGTCAAAGAATCCTCCTGGCACGAATTATGCTCAAGTGTAGTTATCGAACCCGAGACCTCAAGTTTGATGAGCAAACTGGCTAACCAGCTACACAACCCTCCCGTTATGTTCAACGGTAGGAAAATAACCTTTTATACATTCATGCATTCGTGTGACAAGCATGCCGTGTTTTTTTTGTGTGGGAGTCATTGGGATTTAAATCATAATCGTGTCATGTGGCTTTGGTGGTAAGACTATCCACAGTGGTGCAGAAATAATGCAGCCTTAGTCACCTTACCTCTCTCCACGTAGTACATTGGGTCCCACCAGTCAGAGGGTGAAACAAACAAATTAATAAGTAAAATTAAAAGCGCCAGCGGTGTATCTTACCTCACACATCTCGCTACTACTCGGGAACACTGTCCAATTGATCCCTCTGTTCACTCACGTACTATTTTAAGTGAATCCTTATTATAACATGCACACAATTTTGGGCACTTGTATTCGACCTAAGTCAGTGTGCCACCGTATCTCGTACTACTCCCTCCGTCTAGGTGTAATAAGTCACATTAGAAGGTGTAGCGGGACCAAGGTGCAAGCAGATTGGAGGAGAAGGAGAAACTTGACCAATCATTCCTCCAATCAAAGCCTTGATTTCTATCTCTAAACACAACAATTAATCCAAACAACTAAGAGATGCCGTTTTAGATACCATGCAGGGCCACGTATTAACTCGCATGCAAGCCAACTTTGATTTCTTGACTGATCAATGCGTAGTTGCGCTCCATGCATTGGGTTTCCGGGGGAGATAACAAGGCAGAGTAAGGAGCGTTTGGTTACATTGCTTAGGCTAGTCATAGCGGTGAGTAACTTGGAATAGTAACATGCATATGTTACTAGTCTATGTTACTACTACGCGAAGTTTGCCGTCGGAAGTGAGCCGATCTGGCTCTCCTGAGCTAGCAAGGTTTTTCTAGCCCACCCAAGCTAGCTGGCCCACAAAAGCTAACATATTTTAATAGTTCCAAACGCCTAACCTTGTTGGGCTATGCTATAAGCTGTTCTTGCTAAGGATCCAAATGCTCCCTAAGTAACAACACTTTCTAGCAACGAGGCCAGGAGGGGATTGAGATGCGAAGTTAATGGACGACGCCTAAACATTTTGGGAATATCTGATCTTCGTAAGATGACTTAACACCTAGACGGAGGGAGTACTACTCCTCAGTCCAAGTTTGATGGAATATTTGTCGCCTCTTCTCTTCTTGTACGTACTCCATTTGTATCTCACTTCCTGTGGCTTCTCACTCGCACGATTTTTCTATTCTATGAACCTGTGTGTGTGCGTGCGTGTGTGTGTGTGTGTGTTTAATAGCATGTGTGTGTTAGAGAGAGCGACAGATCGACCTACTCCTACAGAGAGATGGTGTGTAGTGTACGATTTTAGCCGCGAGAGTCGGTGCATCCTCTCGTTTCCGGACGTCAGATAGGGACAGGCGGACAGCTGCCACGCCCGCTCCTGACCAGCCTAGCCCGCCCAAAGCCCCTCCATCGCTCACGCGCGCTTCCCGCCCGAAATGGTCAGCACCGCTCCAAAGAATCGGTGCCGCATTTATGCCCGGGCAGAGCGGACGCGACCTCTCACTGGCGCCTGCGTTGAAGGGAGAAGCGGATTCAAGAGTGATGGTTGCTTCGTCCATCCAACTTACTACTGGGTCTATGTGATTTGACGGCTCATTGGTCATTATTACTGAGGTGGTAGGACTATTGGATGTCCCACGCTTTCGGTGAAAGGAGGTACTACTAGATTACAATTTTCTCCATTCTTACAGTGGAGGAGTGCAAGAGCAGTGAAAACACGCAGGCTCAGTGATTACATGGCCCACCTCACACTATCACCATATTTTCTGGACACCGTGCGACACCTAACTCTTTACATAGTACTCCCTTCGTTCCTAAATACTAGATGACTTCTCGGGCGTTGCCGCGGAACAGCCGTATATCTCTATGCGTAATATTATCGATTTCATAGAACTAAAAAAACTCTATAACCGCATGACAAATGTGGTAGCCAAACTAAAAAAAACTCCCATCATCATTTAGATCATCCCACATAAGGAAAAAAGATCAGCCAACTCCTACTGCATAATGGGATTATATTTTTCTTTTTGACATGTTAATGGGACTTAAAAGCTCACTTACATGCATGCTACCAGTGCATTCTTGCATGCAGACATGTTGATGTGATTTTAAACCCACTCACATGCATGCCACGGTATTTCTGCATGCTTGCATGTGGCTTAGTGCGGAGCCTCTCAACGTCTAGATCAGACGGCTATTATGGACTAATTTAGTTCATCTAACGGCTACATTAATTTTGATGATGTGGCTCAACGAGAGGATAGAGAATTCCTAGTGGTGGGGGCTAGCTATTAAGATATATAGTAGATAAGTCTTTGTAGAGATTCCACTAGGTGGACTACATACGGAACAAAATGAATGAATCTACACTTAAAATGCATCTATATACATCCGCATGTGGTTCATGGTGAAATCTCTACAAAGACTTATATTTAGGAACGGAGGAAGTACTAGTATAGTACGTACTGTAATTTATCAGCGAGATGAATTTGTACAATGCTATGAAGCTTCCAGCTTCTGTTACATGTATCTTGCGTCCAAGGTTGCCCGTTGCAACATTTCATCAAATACAAAGGAGACTAACATGCATGCTATTGCATCTCACTGATTGACAGATCATAGCAAATATGTACTCCCTCTGTTCCAAAATAAGTGTCTCAACTTTATGCAAACTTTAGTATAAAGTTGTACTACCACTAAAGTTGACACTTATTTTGGAACAGAGGCAGCTAAAGAAAAAAACGATCCATGCAGTCCCTAGCCCTTGAATCGTAAACCCTAACCAGGCTTCAATTTGCTGGCAACGTTCGAGCTTCCTAAGAAATGAAGTTTGTAACCTTTTGACCATTGGATCATTTTGTGCAGTTTCACCAAAATCGAGATGAGCATCCCTGTGGCAAAGAAATTGAAGAAGCATGATTAGAATAAGATTACTGGGACTAGTTGATGAGACATAAACTCATCACAAGTACAGTACATAGAAGCCAGTAGAGGTATGTGTGGGGCAAAGAAGTAGAGAAATATCCACATGGAGTGATGTGGGCAGCTGGAGCAGTGGTGCAAGCCGGTTGTAAAGGGAGTTGTACCTGAGGGATGTCGGGACGTAGCTCAACCTTGAGGAGGGCGGCGGGAGGCGGCAACTGCCCACGTCGCGGTAGTGAGCAAGGGATGAAGGCAACCTCACCGGCTTTGTGAGAGAGAACGGCGGGGCCGCTTGATCGGGACGTGTCGACAGTGGGTTTTCGCCGTCGGCGACGGCGACCGCATCTACACTAAGCATCCACCCCTTCCCCCGGCGGACGTGATCTGTCGGGATGTTAAAGATGTGGCCACAGTCATTTTGTGCGAGAGAGTGTGAAGAGAGCAACCCCAGCAAGCAACCGTGTAGGCTGGCCCGTCCTGACTATGTATATACTGGAGTGGTTTCCTTTTCTCTCCATATGAACCTATCATATTGCGTACGTGCCACTAAAGAAAAAAAACTTTATTTATAAATGACGCGGCACCTACTGCTCGTTCTCCTATAACCTTGCGCTTGACATCTCCAAAATATTAACCTTACGATTGGCTCTTCGCCTCTTCGGGAAATCGAGCAATAATGGTACTGCAGTATATATCGTTCTGGCTATATGAGACCGAATGAATTGTTGCACGTCCACCACGTGGGCGAGGGTCGAGGGGCAAGGGAGAGTGCGTACTATTACGTCCGTTTTAGGGGGTGTTTGTTTCAAGGGACTTTTTAGTGTAGGGACTAGAAAAAGTCCCTTTTAAAGACTTTTTAACCAAACAGGAGGGACTACTAGGGACTAAAACTTGCTTTTTGGGACTTAATGAAGAAGACTCTCAAGGAGAGTCTTTTTTGGGACTCTTAATGCCCCTCCCTGCACCCATTGCCTCGCCGCCCCATGGTGTTGTTTGGTTGTCATTTTTCTGTATACTAGGGGTAACTGTTGGGGAACGTAGTAATTTCAAAATTTTCCTACGCACACGCAAGATCATGGTGATGCATAGCAACGAGAGGGGAGAGTGTGTCCACGTACCCTCGTAGACCGAAAGCGGAAGCGTTAGAACAACGCGGTTGATGTAGCCGTACGTCTTCACGGCCCGACCGATCAAGCACCGTAACTACAGCACCTCCGAGTTTTAGCACACGTTCAGCTCGATGACGATCCCCGTACTCCGATCCAGCAGAATGTCGGGGAAGAGTTCCATCAGCACGACGGCATGGTGACGACCTTGATGTTCTACCGTCGCAGGGCTTCACCTAAGCACCGCTACAATATTATCGAGGAGGACTATGGTGGAGGGGGGCACCGCACACGGCTAAGAGATCAATGATCAATTGTTGTGTCTAGAGGTGCCCCCTGCCCACGTATATAAAGGAGCCAGGGGGGAGGGGCGGCCGGCCTAGGAGGGGGCGCGCCAGTAGGACTCCCTCCTTCCTTGTTGGACTGGAGAAGGGGGGAAGGAGGAGGGAGAGAGGAAGGAAAGGGGGTGTCGCCCCCCTCTCCTTGTCCTATTCGGACTAGGGGGGAGGGGCGCGCGGCCCAGCCCTTGCCTCCTCTCCTCTTCTCCACTAAGGCCCATGTAGGCCCATTAAGCCCCCCGAGGGGTTCCGGTAACCTCTCGGTACTCCGGTAAAATCCCGATTTCACCCAAAACACTTCCGATATCCAAACACTACTAGGAAAAACACTACCAGTAGCGTAGGTTTTTCGCATACCAGTAGCGCGTGCACCCGCGCTACTGCTACGGTGCTATAGCTAAATTTTAGCAGTAGCGCGTTTTTTACCCCACGCTACAGCTAAAAAAGTTACTAGTAGCGTGTTCCACCAGCGCTACTGCTATTACGTACACGCGCTACCAGTAATCAAATAGTAGTAGCGTTGGTAAACTACAAACGCTACTAGTATCCTATATACTAGTAGCGCCCAGTTCCTCCCCATGCTACTAGTAACTTATTAGGAATTAAAAAAAACTAAAATGAAGCAATTCCATTTGGTCACACAATTTTCGTATCTACCATCACAATTTCTCATTGTAGCTAACGGCAACTCATGTATAATTCCTATCACATAGTGTTGTGTGCCTAGTCAATGTGCAAAGCCTGCCCGGCCTGATCATGTGGCCTGCAGCTGCGATGAAACACATCGAGCAACCTTGCGAGCCACACCTGACCAACGGCGGCCACCGCCTTGAGTTGTGATGCCGTCACGTCCCTCGCCCTGACCCTCAGCTCCAGCAGGCCTCGATCGATGTCGTGCTCGTGCCTCACCACCAGTGGACGAAGGAATCCATCGGCAGCCACGACACCATCCAGTCCACGAATCTCTCGACGACCGTCAGTGTCGCCACCACAAGCCTGCAGCATTACCAACAGAGATTTAGAAACTTCAGATTCTTCAGAAGAATGACACGGAAAAACAATGTGGTACATGTTGATGCCAATGTGCTACAATTTTTTTCCGAGATTCTTATTTAAGCCATAATGCACAACTTAACTACACATTGAAGCGGCACATAGCTACTTCGATGACAAAAGATAACGCAAAAGATTAGAAGCAATTCTGTTGTGTTGGAAGCCCTAAAAAGAAACAGCACCTACAAAGCACATAAGGAGCTAGAGGCATAATTCTTTCGGTAATTTTCTATCTATCCATTTTTCTAAGTAGTCACTTCAATACCTTGATAACTTTCACGTTTTCAAAGATAACAAAGTTCATGAATCTACGGTTGGTAGAGCATAGTGACTATACAAACTGAAGCCTGGAATATATGCCTGCCAGTTCATAGACTTGACAAATGAATTCTGAAGTTAATGGGCTTTTCCTCTTTCCTGAAGAAATCATTTGGTCTGCTCTTTGTTGGTACTACCTAGAAGAATTAGAAATACAAAAAAATGGCATCACTGAACAAGGGTAGATAGACAAGGTCTATCTTTTGTCCTCAAGTGAGAATTTAATTTATTAAAAAAAGACTAAAATTAGGTTTCATAT
Organism: Triticum dicoccoides; assembly: GCF_002162155.2. NCBI lineage: Eukaryota > Viridiplantae > Streptophyta > Magnoliopsida > Poales > Poaceae > Triticum > Triticum dicoccoides. The sequence goes on along the minus strand of NC_041385.1, from coordinate 569,323,060 downwards.
ATACACATAGTAGGAATTTACAGGAGAGTATAGCAGTAGCACCAAAACCAAAACAGTAAGAATGACGTCAAAATTGGAGATTCGGTAAAAAGAGTCATGTAAAAATGCTTACTGAGGACCGGATACTTACAGCTTTGCATAGCCCTTTAGACCAAACGCAACGGCTTTGTCACAAAACCGTTGCACAAGCTTACGGGCAATAAATCTGTCACATACCTACAAAACTAAAGTTAAATGACAAAATACAATGATTCTAAGTGCTGAATTGGTGTTGCTCTGACACAATGATGCTAAGTGCGGAGTTTGGTGTTGCTCTGTGGAAGCAATTGGGTAAAGTTGGTTGTATAGAAGAGAAGCCCTACCATTCTATAGAAACGATTTTGTTACAAATCAAAAGAGGAGGTTGAGAATTTGTAATACCATAGTTACTATATTATCACATAAACTGCCCACTACCCAAGGAATTAATATCAATACTACATGGCTTATTCTAATCTACAAATTCTATTTCCTAAAAAAGGTACTGTCATGTTTCTAATGCTGGCACCAGTACCCACACTAGGAAAAGGGAGAACTGCAGTGTTTGTCCATTATAAACAACTGAAGAAACAAAGTAATAAACAGGATCACGGGAACAAACTTGCATATATAGTATTATTTGATAAAGTTTCTATGATTCAGGCAAACATTCTAAAAAGTGCATTAAGCAGACCTTTATAAATTCCTCAAAAGATAACTCCTTGGCCAAATCAGAACGTGTTACTCCTTGTTGCCACTGTGCCAGTAGCATTGGATGATGATTCCTGCAGGATATGCATAATAAAGTTATTTGTGGACGGAGTGACTTCAAGTCGGAATCAGTTTCGGTTGAAGAGTTCAAGATGAGGCATGCCTCTTCCTTATTTGCAGTAGCAGATCCATAGCTCAAGATAACAGAAACATGAATACGGGCAGCGACAGCTGAACCGACCGGCGCAGCTTCCATGACTGAAGCCACCAATTTGTCAAGCCGGTTGAGATTCGTCTTCATCCCTAATTTCCCAAGCTTGCTGGCTGTGTTCTCCATTACGGCATGCACAAACACCAGATCAAATTCGGACGCATCCTGGACATTCCTCTCTGCAAATCCCAGCAGAGTGAACGCCCGGTCGATTATTCTAGTGTCCTTAGAACTGCTGCCAGAACCTGACTGCGCGGCAAAATCCTCAGTTCCTCTTCATTTCTTCCGCACTAGCATCTCTTTTAATTACACAAAACAGTTGTGATTTTCATCCTACACTGACTTACGTACATGAAGTAATTTGCACCATTTAGTTGGCAAGCAAATCAAGAAGTATCTGATATGTTGTTTCATAAAGAGTGGTGAGCATGTGCTAGTTATCTGGCAGCAAATGGACGGACTCACTAGAGAAGATCCTAGGAGTGGCTTATACGACCAAATTAGTCTCAGTACTGAGACACACACACCAGCTGGGCAGCAGATCTGTAGACGGTGATTTAGAGTGGCTTATACGACCAAATTAGGCACACATGATTTAGTTGAAGAAACAATAAACGGTGAAGGATATAGAGCGGGAGCAAATCTGTGGTGGACGACCAACAGTTTGCAGTTAAGACTTAAGATGGACCCCCATGATTCTAGTCGAAGAAACTGAATTAGTCGGATTGAGAAGAGAGGAACGGATTTATACCTCAACTGCGCTGCGCTGCAAGATCCGGCGGCTTCCCCTGCCTACAGGCGCCTCTTCAGGCTGCTGCACATACTCACCGGCGAGCAGGTCGCCGGTGGCCGGCTGGATGTACGAGCCCTGGGGCCGGGGGCCGGCGGTCCGCTACGAGATCCACTCCACGGTTACCCATCTCTCTTTGCACATATCGGCATCTCCAAACGCGGTCCGCTGCATAATTCACCGTTGACCGCGAGGGTGCGGACGGAGAGGAAGCCGCATGAGGCTATGGAGGCGAACGCGTCGAGCTGGACCTTCCCCCCTCCGCCCCCAGCGAGCAGCGCCGCATGGCCGGCGGCGTACAACACCAGCGCCCGGCTCGGCTTGTCCACCATTGCTCCGCCGCGCCGACACACACTGCTTCCCCTTCCCCTTTCCCTTCTCACTCCGTCGCCTTATTCCGGAGAAGAACCGGGAGGGGATCCCGGCGGCAGAGGAGAGGAGAGGAGGTGGAGGGAATCTGGATCGGGAATGGGTGCGGTGTGGGGTTGAACTGGGACGGTTGGTGGGGTGGGTAATGGATCGGGGGTGGTCCGGTGTGGGACTGACGGACTGTGCTAGCGGTAGCGCAGGGTGTCTCACCGGCTCTACGGTTATTCATTAGCAGTGGCGTAGGTTTACGACCCACGCTATTGTTATGGTTTGTCCGGTGGGCACAGTCAAGAATTATTTACCAGTAGCATGCACCAAAGAAAGCAACGCTGCTGCTAAGCCATACTAGTAGCGTGCTTTGTACCCAGCGCTACTGGTAATTACCAGTAGCGTGGGGACACAAACAAACGCTACTGGTAAAGTTCTATGTATAAGCATTTTCCTAGTAGTGAAATATAGGCTTCCAATATATCAATCTTCATGTCTCGGCCATTTCGAGACTCCTCGTCATGTCCGTAGTCTTATCCGGGACTCCGAACAAACTTCGGTACATCAAAACTCATAAACTCATAATATAATTGTCATCGAAACCTTAAGTGTGCGGACCCTACGGGTTCAAGAACTATGTAGACATGACCGAGACACGTTTCCGGTCAATAACCAATAGCGGAACCTGGATGCTCATATTGGCTCCTACATATTCTACGAAGATCTTTATCGGTCAAACCGCATAACAACATACGTTGTTCTCTGTGTCATCGGTATGTTACTTGCCCGAGATTTGATCGTCCGTATCTCAATACCTAGTTCAATCTCGTTACCGGCAAGTCTCTTTACTCGTTACGTAATGCATCATTCCGTAACTAACTCATTAGCTACATTGCTTGCAAGGCTTATAGTGATGTGCATTACCGAGAGGGCCCAGAGATACCTCTACGACAATCGGGGTGACAAAACCTAATCTCAAAATACGCCAACCCAACATGTACCTTTGGAGACACCTGTAGAGCTCCTTTATAATCACCCAGTTACGTTGTGACGTTTGGTAGCACACAAAGTGTTCCTTCGGTAAACGGGAGTTGCATAATCTCATAGTTGTAGGAACATGTATAAGTCATGAAGAAAGCAATAGCAACATACTAAACGATCAAGTGCTAAGCTAACGGAATGAGTCAAGTCAATCACATCATTCTTCTAATGATGTGATCCCGTTAATCAAATGACAACTCATGTCTATGGTTAGGAAACATAACCATCTTTGATTAATGAGCTAGTCAAGTAGAGGCATACTAGTGACATTAAGTTTGTCTATGTATTCACACATGTATCATGTTTCCGGTTAATACAATTCTAGCACGAATAATAAACATTTATCATGATATGAGGAAATAAATAATAACTTTATTATTGCCTCTAGGGCATATTTCCTTCAGTCTCCCACTTGCACTAGAGTCAATAATCTAGATTACACAGTAATGATTCTAACACCTATGGAGTCTTAGTGCTGATCATGTTTTGCTCGTGGAAGAGGCTTAGTCAATGGGTCTGCAACATTCAGATACGTATGTATCTTGCAAATCTCTATGTCTCCCACCTAGACTTGGTCCCGGATGGAATTGAAGCGTCTCTTGATGTGCTTGGTCCTCTTGTGAAATCTGGATTCCTTTGCCAAGGCAATTGCACCAGTATTGTCATAGAAGATCTTCATTGGTCCCGATGCACTAAGTATGACACCTAGATCGGAAATGAACTCCTTCATCCAGACTCCTTCATTTGCTGCTTCCGAAGCAGCTATGTACTCTGCTTCGCATGTAGATCCTGCCACGATGCTTTGTTTGGAACTGCACCAACTGACAGCTCCACCGTTCAATATAAACATGTATCTGGTTTGCGATTTAGAATCGTCCGGATCAGTGTTAAAGCTTGCATCGACGTAACCATTTACGACTAGCTTTTTGTCACCTCCATAAACGAGAAACATATCCTTAGTCCTTTTCCGGTATTTCAGGATGTTCTTGACCACTGTCCAGTGATCCACTCCTGGATTACTTTGGTACCTCCCTGCCAAATTTATTGCTAAGCATGTGTCAGGTCTGGTACACAGCATTGCATACATGATAGAGCCCATGGCTGAAGCATAGGGAATATTTTTCATTTTCTCTCTATCTTCTGCTGTGGTCGGGCATTGAGTCTGACTCAACTTCACACCTTGTAATACAGGAAGAACCCTTTCTTTGAGTGATCCATATTGAACCTTTTCAAAACTTTATCAAGGTATGTGCTTTGTGAAAGTCCAATTAAGTGTCTTGATCTATCTCTATAGATCTTGATGCCCAATATGTAAGCAGCTTCACTGAGGTCTTTCACTGAAAAACTTTTATTCAAGTATCCCTTTATGCTATCCAGAAATTCTATATCATTTCCAATTAACAATATGTCATCTACATATAATATCAGAAATGCTACAGAGCTCCCACTCACTTTTTTGTAAATACAGGCTTCTCCAAAAGTCTGTATAAAACCATATGCTTTGATCACACTATCAAAGCGCTTATTCCAACTCCGAGAGGCTTGCACCAGTCCATAAATGGATCGCTGGAGCTTGCACACTTTGTTAGCACCTTTTGGATCGACAAAACCTTCTGGTTGCATCATATACAACTCTTCCTCCGGAAATCCATTTAGGAACGCAATTTTGACATCCATTTGCCATATTTCATAATCATAAAATGCGGCAATCGCTAACATGATTCGGACAGACTTAAGCATCGCTACGGGTGAGAAAGTCTCATCGTAGTCAACCCCTTGAACTTGTCGAAAACCTTTTACAACAAGTCAAGCTTTCTAGACAATTACATTACCATCAGCGTCAGTCTTCTTCTAGAAAATCCATTTATTCTCGATGGCTTGCCGATCATCGGGCAAGTCAACCAAAGTCCATACTTTGTTCTCATACATGGATCCCATCTCAGATTTCATAGCCTCAAGCCATTTTGCGGAATATGGGCTCATCATCGCTTCCTCATAGTTCGTAGGTTCGTCATGGTCAAGTAACATGGCTTCCAGAATAGGGTTACCGTACCACTCTGGTGCGGATCTTACTCTAGTTGACCTACGAGGTTCGGTAGTAACTTGATCTGAAGTTTCATGATCAATATCATTAGCTTCCTCACTGATTGGTGTAGTTGTCACAGGAACGGTTTCTTGTGATGAACTACTTTCCAATAAGGGAGTAGGTACAGTTACCTCATCAAGTTCTACTTTCCTCCCACTCACTTCTTTCGAGAGAAACTCCTTCTCTAGAAAGGATCCGAATTTAGCAACACAAATCTTGCCCTCGGATCTGTGATAGAAGGTGTACCCAATAGTCTCTTTTGGGTATCCTATGAAGACACATTTCTCCGATTTGGGTTCGAGCTTATCTGGTTGAAGTTTCTTCACATAAGCATCGCAGCCCCAAACTTTAAGAAACGACAACTTTGGTTTCTTGCCAAACCACAGTTCATAAGGCGTCGTCTCAACGGATTTTGATGGTGCCCTATTTAATGTGAATGCAACCGTCTCTAAAGCATAACCCCAAAATGATAGCGGTAAATCAGTGAGAGACATCATAGATCGCACCACATCTAGTAAAGTGTGATTATGATATTCGGACACACCATTTCGTTGTGGTGTTCCGGATGGCGTGAGTTGCGAAACTATTCCACATTGCTTCAAATGTAAACCAAACTCGTAACTCAAATATTCTCCTCCACGATCAGATCGTAGAAACTTTATTTTCTTGTTACGATGATTTTCCACTTCACTCTGAAATTCTTTGAACTTTTCAAATGTTTCAGACTTGCGTTTCATCAAGTAGATATACCCATATCTGCTCAAATCATCTGTGAAGGTGAGAAAATAAAGATACCCACTGTGAGCCTCAATATTCATTGGACCACACACATCAGTATGTATGATTTCCAATAAATCAGTTGCTCGCTCCATAGTTCCGGAGAACGGCCTTTTAATCATCTTGCCCATGAGGCACGGTTCGCAAGTACCAAGTGATTCATAATCAAGTGATTCCAGAAGTCCATCAGTATGGAGTTTCTTCATGCGCTTTACACCAATATGACCCAAACGGCAGTGCCACAAATAAGTTGCACTATCATTATCAACTCTGCATCTTTTTGCTTCAACATTATGAATATGTGTATCACTATTATCGAGATTTAATAAAAATAGACCACTCTTCAAGGGTGCATGACCATAAAAGATATTACTCATATAAATAGAACAACCATTATTCTCTGATTTAAATGAATAACTGTCTCGCATCAAACAAGATCCAGATATAATGTTCATGCTCAACGCTGGCACCAAATAACAATTATTCAGGTCTCAAACTAATCCCGAAGGTAGATGTAGAGGTAGC
>NC_041385.1:569309361-569315798 GCF_002162155.2 Triticum dicoccoides | reverse complement strand
TGATTGAAGAATTCTGTCAATGACACTATCATTAGGAAGATTAACTCCCAGTTGAATCAAGTGATTATTATACCTAGACATTTTGAGTATGTGTTCACTGACAGAACTATTCTCCTCCATCTTGCAGCTATAGAACTTATTGGAGACTTCATATCTCTCAATCCGGGCATTTGCTTGAAATATTAACTTCAACTCCTGGAACATCTCATATGCTCCATGACGTTCAAAACGTCGTTGAAGTCCCGGTTCTAAGCCGTAAAGCATGGCACACTGAACTATTGAGTAGTCATCAGCTTTGCTCTGCCAAACGTTCTTAACGTCGTCAGTTGCATCTGCAACAGGCCTAGTACCCAGCGGTGCTTCCAGGACGTAATTCTTCTGTGCAGCAATGAGGATAATCCTCAAGTTACGGACCAAGTCCGTGTAATTGCTACCATCATCTTTCAACTTTGCTTTCTCAAGGAACGCATTAAAATTCAACGGAACAACAACACGAGACATCTATCTACAATCAACATAGACATGAAAAATACTATCAGGTACTAAGTTCATGATAAATTTAAGTTCAATTAATCATATTACTAAAGAACTCCCACTTAGACAGACATCTCTCTAGTCATCTAAGTGATCACGTGATCCAAATCAACTAAACCATGTCTGATCATCACGTGAGATGGAGTAGTTTCAATGGTGAACATCACTATGTTGATCATATCTACTATATGATTCACGTTCGACCTTTCGGTCTCTGTATTCCGAGGCCATATCTGTATATGCTAGGCTCGTCAAGTTTAACCTGAGTATTTCGCGTGTGCAACTGTTTTGCACCCGTTGTATTTGAACGTAGAGCCTATCACACCCGATCATCATGTGGTGTCTCAGCACGAAGAACTTTCGCAATGCTGCATACTCAGGGAGAACACTTCTTGATAATTAGTGAGAGATCATCTTAAAATTCTACCGTCAATCAAAGCAAGATAAGATGCATAAAGGATAAACATCACATGCAATCAATATAAGTGATATGATATGGCCATCATTATCTTGTGCTTGTGATCTCCATCTCCGAAGCACCATCGTGATCACCATCGTCACCGGCGCGACACCTTGATCTCCATCGTAGCATCGTTGTCGTTTCGCCATCTATTGCTTCTACGACTATCGCTACCGCTTAGTGATAAAGTAAAGCAATTACAGGGCATTTGCATTTCATACAATAAAGCAACAACCATATGGCTCCTGCCAGTTGTCAATAACTTCGGTTACAAAACATGATCATCTCATACAATAAAATATAGCATCACGTCTTGACCATATCACATCACAACATGCCCTGCAAAAACAAGTTAGACGTCATCTACTTTGTTATTGCAAGTTTTACGTGGTTGCTACGGGCTGAGCAACAACCGTTCTTACCTACGCATCAAAACCACAACGATAGTTCGTCAAGTTAGTGTTGTTTAACCTTCTCAAGGACCGGGCGTAGCCACACTCGGTTCAACTAAAGTTGGAGAAACTGACACCTGCCAGCCACCTGTGTGCAAAGCACGTTGGTAGAACCAGTCTCGCGTAAGCGTACACGTAATGTCGGTCCGGGACGCTTCATCCAACAATACCGCCGAACCAAAGTATGACATGCTGGTAAGCAATATGACTTGTATCACCCACAACTCACTTGTGTTCTACTCGTGCATATAACATCAACGCATAAAACCTAGGCTCTGATGCGACTGTTGGGGAATGTAGTAATTTCAAAAATTTCCTACGCACACGCAAGATCATGGTGATGCATAGCAACGAGAGGGGAGAGTGTGTCCATGTACCCTCGTAGACCGAAAGCGGAAGCATTAGAATAACGCGGTTGATGTAGTCGTACGTCTTCACGGCCCGACCGATCAAGCACCGTAACTACGGCACCTCCGAGTTTTAGCACAAGTTCAGCTCGATGACGATCCCCGTACTCCGATCCAGCAGAATGTCGGGGAAGAGTTCCATCAGCACGATGGCGTAGTGATGACCTTGATGTTCTACCGTCGCAGGGCTTCGCCTATTATCGAGGAGGACTATGGTGGAGGGGGGCACCGCACACGGCTAAGAGATCAATGATCAATTGTTGTGTCTAGAGGTGCCCCCTTGCCCTCGTATATAAAGGAGCCAGGGGGAAGGGGGCGACCGGCCTAGGAGGGGCGCGCCAAGGGTAGTCCTACTCCCACCGGGAGTAGGACTCCCTCCTTCCTTGTTGGACTAGGAGAAGGGGGGAAGGAGGAGGGAGAGAGGAAGGAAAGGGGGGGCACCGCCCCCCTCTCCTTGTCCTATTCGGACTAGGGGGGAGGGGCACGCGGACCAGCCCTTGCCTCCTCTCCTCTTCTCCACTAAGGCCCATGTAGGCCCATTAAGCCCTCCGGGGGGTTCCGGTAACCCCCCGGTACTCCGGTAAAATCCCGATTTCACCCGGAACACTTCCGATATCGAAATATAGGCTTCCAATATATCAATCTTCATGTCTCGACCATTTCGAGACTCCTCGTCATGTCCGTAATCTTATCCGGGACTCCGAACAAACTTCAGTACATCAAAACTCATAAACTCATAATATAACTGTCATCGAAACCTTAAGCGTGCGGACCCTATGGGTTCGAGAACTATGTAGACATGACCGAGACACGTTTCCGGTCAATAACCAATAGCGGAACCTGGATGCTCATATTGGCTCCTACATATTCTACGAAGATCTTTGTCGGTCAAACCGCATAACAACATACGTTGTTCTCTGTGTCATCGGTATGTTACTTGCCCGAGATTTGATCGTCCGTATCTCAATACCTAGTTCAATCTCGTTACCGGCAAGTCTCTTTACTCGTTACGTAATGCATCATTCCGTAACTAACTCATTAGCTACATTGCTTGCAAGGCTTATAGTGATGTGCATTACCGAGAGGGCCCAGAGATACCTCTACGACAATCGGGGTGACAAAACCTAATCTCAAAATACGCCAACCCAACATGTACCTTTGGAGACACCTGTAGAGCTCCTTTATAATCACCCAGTTACGTTGTGACGTTTGGTAGCACACAAAGTGTTCCTTCGGTAAACGGGAGTTGCATAATCTCATAGTTGTAGGAACATGTATAAGTCATGAAGAAAGCAATAGCAACATACTAAACGATCAAGTGCTAAGCTAACGGAATGAGTCAAGTCAATCACATCATTCTTCTAATGATGTGATCCCGTTAATCAAATGACAACTCATGTCTATGGTTAGGAAACATAACCATCTTTGATTAATGAGCTAGTCAAGTAGAGGCATACTAGTGACATTAAGTTTGTCTATGTATTCACACATGTATCATGTTTCCGGTTAATACAATTCTAGCACGAATAATAAACATTTATCATGATATGAGGAAATAAATAATAACTTTATTATTGCCTCTAGGGCATATTTCCTTCAGTCTCCCACTTGCACTAGAGTCAATAATCTAGATTACACAGTAATGATTCTAACACCTATGGAGTCTTAGTGCTGATCATGTTTTGCTCGTGGAAGAGGCTTAGTCAATGGGTCTGCAACATTCAGATACGTATGTATCTTGCAAATCTCTATGTCTCCCACCTAGACTTGGTCCCGGATGGAATTGAAGCGTCTCTTGATGTGCTTGGTCCTCTTGTGAAATCTGGATTCCTTTGCCAAGGCAATTGCACCAGTATTGTCATAGAAGATCTTCATTGGTCCCGATGCACTAAGTATGACACCTAGATCGGAAATGAACTCCTTCATCCAGACTCCTTCATTTGCTGCTTCCGAAGCAGCTATGTACTCTGCTTCGCATGTAGATCCTGCCACGATGCTTTGTTTGGAACTGCACCAACTGACAGCTCCACCGTTCAATATAAACATGTATCTGGTTTGCGATTTAGAATCGTCCGGATCAGTGTTAAAGCTTGCATCGACGTAACCATTTACGACTAGCTTTTTGTCACCTCCATAAACGAGAAACATATCCTTAGTCCTTTTCCGGTATTTCAGGATGTTCTTGACCACTGTCCAGTGATCCACTCCTGGATTACTTTGGTACCTCCCTGCCAAATTTATTGCTAAGCATGTGTCAGGTCTGGTACACAGCATTGCATACATGATAGAGCCCATGGCTGAAGCATAGGGAATATTTTTCATTTTCTCTCTATCTTCTGCTGTGGTCGGGCATTGAGTCTGACTCAACTTCACACCTTGTAATACAGGAAGAACCCTTTCTTTGAGTGATCCATATTGAACCTTTTCAAAACTTTATCAAGGTATGTGCTTTGTGAAAGTCCAATTAAGTGTCTTGATCTATCTCTATAGATCTTGATGCCCAATATGTAAGCAGCTTCACTGAGGTCTTTCACTGAAAAACTTTTATTCAAGTATCCCTTTATGCTATCCAGAAATTCTATATCATTTCCAATTAACAATATGTCATCTACATATAATATCAGAAATGCTACAGAGCTCCCACTCACTTTTTTGTAAATACAGGCTTCTCCAAAAGTCTGTATAAAACCATATGCTTTGATCACACTATCAAAGCGCTTATTCCAACTCCGAGAGGCTTGCACCAGTCCATAAATGGATCGCTGGAGCTTGCACACTTTGTTAGCACCTTTTGGATCGACAAAACCTTCTGGTTGCATCATATACAACTCTTCCTCCGGAAATCCATTTAGGAACGCAATTTTGACATCCATTTGCCATATTTCATAATCATAAAATGCGGCAATCGCTAACATGATTCGGACAGACTTAAGCATCGCTACGGGTGAGAAAGTCTCATCGTAGTCAACCCCTTGAACTTGTCGAAAACCTTTTACAACAAGTCAAGCTTTCTAGACAATTACATTACCATCAGCGTCAGTCTTCTTCTAGAAAATCCATTTATTCTCGATGGCTTGCCGATCATCGGGCAAGTCAACCAAAGTCCATACTTTGTTCTCATACATGGATCCCATCTCAGATTTCATAGCCTCAAGCCATTTTGCGGAATATGGGCTCATCATCGCTTCCTCATAGTTCGTAGGTTCGTCATGGTCAAGTAACATGGCTTCCAGAATAGGGTTACCGTACCACTCTGGTGCGGATCTTACTCTAGTTGACCTACGAGGTTCGGTAGTAACTTGATCTGAAGTTTCATGATCAATATCATTAGCTTCCTCACTGATTGGTGTAGTTGTCACAGGAACGGTTTCTTGTGATGAACTACTTTCCAATAAGGGAGTAGGTACAGTTACCTCATCAAGTTCTACTTTCCTCCCACTCACTTCTTTCGAGAGAAACTCCTTCTCTAGAAAGGATCCGAATTTAGCAACACAAATCTTGCCCTCGGATCTGTGATAGAAGGTGTACCCAATAGTCTCTTTTGGGTATCCTATGAAGACACATTTCTCCGATTTGGGTTCGAGCTTATCTGGTTGAAGTTTCTTCACATAAGCATCGCAGCCCCAAACTTTAAGAAACGACAACTTTGGTTTCTTGCCAAACCACAGTTCATAAGGCGTCGTCTCAACGGATTTTGATGGTGCCCTATTTAATGTGAATGCAACCGTCTCTAAAGCATAACCCCAAAATGATAGCGGTAAATCAGTGAGAGACATCATAGATCGCACCACATCTAGTAAAGTGTGATTATGATATTCGGACACACCATTTCGTTGTGGTGTTCCGGATGGCGTGAGTTGCGAAACTATTCCACATTGCTTCAAATGTAAACCAAACTCGTAACTCAAATATTCTCCTCCACGATCAGATCGTAGAAACTTTATTTTCTTGTTACGATGATTTTCCACTTCACTCTGAAATTCTTTGAACTTTTCAAATGTTTCAGACTTGCGTTTCATCAAGTAGATATACCCATATCTGCTCAAATCATCTGTGAAGGTGAGAAAATAAAGATACCCACTGTGAGCCTCAATATTCATTGGACCACACACATCAGTATGTATGATTTCCAATAAATCAGTTGCTCGCTCCATAGTTCCGGAGAACGGCCTTTTAATCATCTTGCCCATGAGGCACGGTTCGCAAGTACCAAGTGATTCATAATCAAGTGATTCCAGAAGTCCATCAGTATGGAGTTTCTTCATGCGCTTTACACCAATATGACCCAAACGGCAGTGCCACAAATAAGTTGCACTATCATTATCAACTCTGCATCTTTTTGCTTCAACATTATGAATATGTGTATCACTATTATCGAGATTTAATAAAAATAGACCACTCTTCAAGGGTGCATGACCATAAAAGATATTACTCATATAAATAGAACAACCATTATTCTCTGATTTAAATGAATAACTGTCTCGCATCAAACAAGATCCAGATATAATGTTCATGCTCAACGCTGGCACCAAATAACAATTATTCAGGTCTCAAACTAATCCCGAAGGTAGATGTAGAGGTAGC
>NC_041385.1:569306830-569307440 GCF_002162155.2 Triticum dicoccoides | reverse complement strand
TGCTACGGGCTGAGCAACAACCGTTCTTACCTACGCATCAAAACCACAACGATAGTTCGTCAAGTTAGTGTTGTTTAACCTTCTCAAGGACCGGGCGTAGCCACACTCGGTTCAACTAAAGTTGGAGAAACTGACACCTGCCAGCCACCTGTGTGCAAAGCACGTTGGTAGAACCAGTCTCGCGTAAGCGTACACGTAATGTCGGTCCGGGACGCTTCATCCAACAATACCGCCGAACCAAAGTATGACATGCTGGTAAGCAATATGACTTGTATCACCCACAACTCACTTGTGTTCTACTCGTGCATATAACATCAACGCATAAAACCTAGGCTCTGATGCGACTGTTGGGGAATGTAGTAATTTCAAAAATTTCCTACGCACACGCAAGATCATGGTGATGCATAGCAACGAGAGGGGAGAGTGTGTCCATGTACCCTCGTAGACCGAAAGCGGAAGCATTAGAATAACGCGGTTGATGTAGTCGTACGTCTTCACGGCCCGACCGATCAAGCACCGTAACTACGGCACCTCCGAGTTTTAGCACAAGTTCAGCTCGATGACGATCCCCGTACTCCGATCCAGCAGAATGTCGGGGAAGAGTTCCATC
>NC_041385.1:569229010-569305756 GCF_002162155.2 Triticum dicoccoides | reverse complement strand
GCACGATGGCGTAGTGATGACCTTGATGTTCTACCGTCGCAGGGCTTCGCCTATTATCGAGGAGGACTATGGTGGAGGGGGGCACCGCACACGGCTAAGAGATCAATGATCAATTGTTGTGTCTAGAGGTGCCCCCTTGCCCTCGTATATAAAGGAGCCAGGGGGAAGGGGGCGACCGGCCTAGGAGGGGCGCGCCAAGGGTAGTCCTACTCCCACCGGGAGTAGGACTCCCTCCTTCCTTGTTGGACTAGGAGAAGGGGGGAAGGAGGAGGGAGAGAGGAAGGAAAGGGGGGGCACCGCCCCCCTCTCCTTGTCCTATTCGGACTAGGGGGGAGGGGCACGCGGACCAGCCCTTGCCTCCTCTCCTCTTCTCCACTAAGGCCCATGTAGGCCCATTAAGCCCTCCGGGGGGTTCCGGTAAGCCCCCGGTACTCCGGTAAAATCCCGATTTCACCCGGAACACTTCCGATATCGAAATATAGGCTTCCAATATATCAATCTTCATGTCTCGACCATTTCGAGACTCCTCGTCATGTCCGTAATCTTATCCGGGACTCCGAACAAACTTCAGTACATCAAAACTCATAAACTCATAATATAACTGTCATCGAAACCTTAAGCGTGCGGACCCTATGGGTTCGAGAACTATGTAGACATGACCGAGACACGTTTCCGGTCAATAACCAATAGCAGAACCTGGATGCTCATATTGGCTCCTACATATTCTACGAAGATCTTTGTCGGTCAAACCGCATAACAACATACGCTGTTCCCTTTGTCATCGGTATGTTACTTGCCCGAGATTTGATCGTCGGTATCTCTACCTAGTTCAATCTCGTTACCGGAAAGTCTCTTTACTCATTAAGTAATGCATCATTCCGTAACTAACTCATTAGCTACATTGCTTGCAAGGCTTATAGTGATGTGCATTACCGAGAGGGCCCAGAGATACCTCTGCGACAATCGGGGTGACAAAACCTAATATCGAAATACGCCAACCCAACATGTACCTTTGGAGACACCTGTAGAGCTCCTTTATAATCACCCAGTTACATTGTGACGTTTGGTAGCACACAAAGTGTTCCTCCGGTAACCGGGAGTTGCATAATCTCATAGTTGTAGGAACATGTATAAGTCATGAAGAAAGCAATAGCAACATACTAAACGATCAAGTGCTAAGCTAACGGAATAGGTCAAGTCAATCACATCATTCTTCTAATGATGTGATCCCAATAATCAAATGACAACTCATGTCTATGGTTAGGAAACATAACCATCTTTGATTAATGATCTAGTCAAGTAGAGGCATACTAGTGACATTAAGTTTGTCTATGTATTCACACATGTATCATGTTTCCGGTTAATACAATTCTAGCATGAATAATAAACATTTATCATGATATGAGGAAATAAATAATAACTTTATTATTGCCTCTAAGGCATATTTCCTTCAGTAACATGGTCATTCAATAACCTCTAGGGAGGGACTAGGGACTTTTTAGTCCCTGAAAACAAACAGGGAGGGTTTTTTTAAGGAGTAGGGACTTTTTAGTTGGGACTAGAAAAAGTCCTAGGACTTATGAACCAAACAGGGCCTCAATATGGACTACGTACGGAGCAAAATGAGTGAATCTACACTCTAAAATACGTCTATATACATCAGTGTTTGGAGTATGTACTAGTAGTTCATATTGAAATCTACTAAAGGACATATATATTCCAAACAATATGATAATCTCTCTAACCAAGGTAGTAGGGACAAGGAGTAAATGGAGGGAGTAGTAAAATTTTCTCCTCGTCCTGCGAGCCACCGCGCGCGTGGGCGAGGGAGCGGGCGTAAGGCGTATAGTACTAAGCAAGCTTCATCTCATCCTGCAAGCCACCGCGCCCGTGGGTGGGGAGACGGCATACTAAGCAAGCTTCTCCTCGTTCTGCGAGTTGACGGGACACATCAAAAGTACTCCAGTGTATAGAGCCTTGCCTCTAAGGTAGGCCCCACATGGTTTGCCTCTTTTTTAACATAACGCGTCAAGTTGCAATTTGTTTGTTCACCCGTGGTAGATGATCCTCCCTCCACCAAGTGGACAACCAGTACACGTGCCAAATTACCACATGGGCTGCCTTTTCGTACAGAAATGAGCTCCACCGTGTACCCGCACGGGTGTGGTTGAGAAAAAGATAGGAGTATGTGCGACGTGCATGCACCTCTTCTATTCGTGCACGTCCCCCACCTACGTGGGTGTGTGTGAGAGATACAAACTGCGTTCGTGAGTGTTTTTTGTTTTGGGGGGGGGGGGTTGATTTCGTGAATGTATTTGTGGGAATATGTGTCGATGACATCTCAAACAAAATTTTGCATGCAATGTGTGTGAAATGGAGGCCTATCCATATCATATACAGAGGGTCGGGCGATCCACGAGAAGAGAGGGAGGGGTCATAGATATCGATAGAGTCAAAGAGAGGATCAAGTGGGTGGGTGCGAGATCGATGAAGAGATCCATCGAAATTGTGTGTGTGTGCAAGTCAAAGATATAGGGCGACTGATCTACCGAAACGTTAGAGGGCACATGTCAAGTTTGTGTGTGGCAGGGAGACATGACTAGAGCGCTCGATGTATCGGTGTGTGGGGGGAGGGGTGAGGGGAGGGGTAGGCAGAGGCCTAACTATAGAGGTAGAACGACTCGTATATGTGTTGAGAAGGAGAGGCCTAGCTATGTCTTGAGGGAGATCAGTCGACATCCATACATAACTGAAGGACAGGAAATAGGATGGGACAGAGAGAGAGAGAGAGGATGGAGAGAGGGGGGAGAGGGGTAGAGTGCTAGATGGGTGATGGAGTTGCTTCTCGAAGATGGTGGGAGAGGCCTACTAGACAAACTGAGGGTGGAACTGCAATATTATCAATAAGAGTGGGGATGTGTTTCTGTGTGTGCCTGTGCATGATAGATGTATCAGGACGCATCCATGGATGATGAAGGGGAACCATGTGTTTGGTAAGCAAACCTAACTAGACCGATAGATCAATTGTTGTTTGTCGGAGGAAGGGAGAGACATAACTAATGAGGTAGATCAATCGACGCATGGGGGAAAACGAGTTATAAGGACCTAGCTAGATATATGTATAGCGGGAGATCGGTCGGTGTACGTCCATTTGTTAGAGGCAAATAAGGCCTAGTGAGACGGATAGACAGAGAGAATGGAGCTAGGAGGTGGTGCGAGAGGCCCAACTACTAGCTAGATAGGGGGAGGAGTGTGCGGTTGTGAGATCGATGAAAAGAGGGGTGAGAGTTTACACGTGTGTGGGACAGTATGAGAGACACGAGGCAAGGACACATAAAGGAGGAGATTGAAGGTGCATGTGTGTGTTGTAGGCACACATCACTGGAGAGGTTTATCGATCGGTATGTGTCGGAAAGGAGTTGTGGAGACTCTGGGAGAATGACCTAAAGAAAAAAAATGAATGTGTGCGATGGATAGAATGTTGAGGGAGGGGGAGGGCGAGGAGGGCGTGTGCATGCACGAGAGAAAGTTAGTGGTAGCTACAAAGGTTAGAGGATTGTGTGGGTGTAAGAGACTAACAAAGATCATAATTTTATATGAAAGTGGATTCATATATTTGAATAGGAGATCATAGTGTTTTAAACATATGCATGCATGAATATAGCGATGATACGCGTGCTGTGGTTTTGCACATGTTATACCATAATGTGATAATGCATGGCGTTTGCAACTCATAGCTAAATGTCGAACAATCTAAACCATACTATACATCAGACAATCTCACATTTTATTTGAATTTGTGATAATGTGTGGCGTTTGCAGCTTACAACTAAATATCGAACAATCTAAACAATACTATATGTCGAACATTCTCACATTTTATTTGAATTTGTGGTAATGTGTGGTGTTTGCAACTCACATCTAAATACTTGTAGGCGTAGGGGACGGGGCACCATACATAATGTGATAAACACATTATACATATGAGACATGGTTTAGATTATGAAGATCTAGCTAGAGCTAGAAATGTAATGTGATTTGAAATCAACATAAAGTGGATTCAAAAAATCGAGTTTGAGTTCATATAATACACATAGTTATGTAACTCGAGACTAATCATGTGGTGTGCTGTGAAGATAATACACAAACGATGGTTTAACTTGACAATATTGATGATTGTAGATCTTATTAAAATAGAGAAACGATTCAAATGCTTTGACTTCACAACAATCATTACTGTAGATCTTATTCAAATAGAGAAATGAATTCAAATTTAGTTCATATTGAAGCGGTAGTATATACGTTTGGAATGCACTAAAACGTTCATTTGAGTAGTAGGTTGCATGCATTATACATGTAGCGAAATATTTTAATTGAACATAACATGAATTCAAAGTTTTGAATGACATTTGTAGTGCGAATTGATTTGGTACAGTACACGTTAGGCTTGTCCGAAAATTTCAACCCGCGCCTTGTTAGCCCGAAATATTTAAGATATATCTTTGTCTCGTTGTGCTCCGACAACACCCTCCATCTCAACCCGCGCCTTGCTATTCCAAAATTACAAAACGCGAAAACTCCCACCTCCTATTAAATCCCGACACGCGAAATGCCCGTGATACCCCTGAACCGAAAGAACTGCCTCAAATCGGTGGGGGTACTTTCATAACTTACCCCACATTTCGGACAAGCGCGTCCCTAAGCCATGGTTCCCCACTCCCATCCCATCCGCCCACCCATTCATACACCGAGGCCGGGAAAACCCGTGAAGCCCCACACCCTCCTCCGTCCGCCACCCAGCCGGAGCCTCTTCCTCGATGACGTCGTCCACAGCAACACCTCGACGTCCCTCATCCATCGTACTGGATGAGGATCCGTCATTGATCTGGTTGTCCCCGGTTCAGCCACCCCGTCCTCCACCTCCAAGGAGTTGCCCCGACGTTCCCCTCGTCTTTTGCGCCACCTCCATTCCCACACCACCATCTTCACCTGCACCACCGGAAGAGCATCATCATCACCGTTTTCTCGGATGAAGCTGTGGCCTAATCAATGCCACCAAAGAGGTTGCACACTAATCGTCGCATTTTCTTCTTGATTCGATCTCACGGTGCTGCTGACACTCGGTCCCGAGCCGACACGGCGTGGCTCCATCCACGACGGTGTCGCCAGCCACTTCCTCCACGGCGTCGCTCCCTCGGCGGCGACGTCCACATCCGTAGGAGCTGCTATTGCTTTAGCTCTTGCTCGCGCTGCTGCTCTGCTCTTGCTCTCGGTCCCCTGCCTGGTCTGCTCTTGCTATTGCTCTTGCTCGCGCTGCTACTCTCGCTCTTGCTATTGCTTGCAACGCTACTCCGATTTAGCTACACTTCAGTTGACTGAATCGACTTTTGGGTCAGTCGATTTTCAAGGGGTGGGGGGCTCGTCGGAGTTAAGGAAGAACCAGCTGCAGCGGGAAGGGGGGCACACCGGAGAGGTACCCCACTATCTATCTTAGGGTTCAGGGTGGGGGTGGTGGTCAATGGCGGTGGTGGGGCGGTGGCGTGGGGTTCGCTAGAGAAAAAGCTTAGCACAGCGGGCCCTAGAGGGATGGCCGGGGCAGCGGCGGACCAACGGTGGGGAGTGTTTTCGGGGTGGGCGGGGCGGCGCACCGCCGACCGCATGCGACGAGGGGCGGTTGTTTGGCTGGTGGGGGCTGGCGGCTCAGGGGGTGGAGGTTGAAGATGAACTGCATGCCCTTGATTTCGTATCCAACGGCTGCAAAATTGACTGACCAGAGATGAAAAAGTCAGTCGACTGATGTGTAGCCTCACCTTGCTAGTGCATTCAGTTTCGACAGTAAAATTCAGTTTTGACAGCAAAATTCAGTTTTGATAGTTAAGTTCAGTTTCGACAGTTAAATTCAGTTTTGACAGTTAAGTTCAGAGATGAGCGGCTGATGTATTTTACATCTAGAACTTTGTGGTTATGTATTTTACGTCATCTACTGGAGATGCTATTAGAATTCCACTTAGGTTAACGTTGTCTCTCTTGTCCCGCTTCAGCCTTGGCATCGTACAACTCACCGGAGCTGCTCCAACAACGAAACCCTCCATCATAGCGGAGCAGTACCTCGGGCTCCATCTCTAGACGCCTAAGATCTTCTTCCCCTCCTCTGACAGCCAAGTCAGTCGGAGCATCCTCACCGGCCAACCCAATCATGCTGAGATCGACATGGCTTTGCCAAAGAGGTTGTACACTTGTTGCATCTCTTTTTACTCTACATGTTATATATTTTGTCCACTGGGCACACATAGTAACGGGAAATACGATTATTTTATCCTACTATATGACAAGCAGTGAGGTACCAGGCAACTTAGCTATCCGTGATGGACTCTCTTGAATGCCATCATTATTTATCTCTACGTGTTTGAGCTGTGCATTTGTCGATGGACCTAGGAGTTGAGCTAGTAGGGCAGTGGCCTGGGTCCAAAGTAATAGAAGTAGCACAAAAACATTTTTTTAGTGTAGTCTTTTCCTTGCTCAAGCCTGCCTACTAGAATCGCCAGTGCTTGAAAGGAAAAGTGAATGAAAAACATAGGAACTGGAAAGTTTCCTATGGTACTACTATTCATGGATTTGGTTCATAGGAATGGAGCAAAGGAAAACTGTAGTATTTGTTCCTTTAGTGTCTCCTTGAAAGAAAAAACGTAGGAATTTTAATTTTCACTTGTCCTCCTTTTCAAATTCCTATTCATGAAGCACACGACTAAGAGATAGTAGCATAATAGCATTATAACCGTACATTTTCTTGTGGTTTGACTTAATCTCACCATGCTTCTTTGCATCCTGTGATCTTCCAATTCTTGTGAATCAAACACCCAGATTGGCAGAAATCATGTGTAAATTCTCTGTTTTGCATGTGCATTCCTATCCTATTCTTGTCTATTTCCTATCCCTGCATTGTTAGAATCCTCCAATTCAAACGAGCCCTTACAGAATTACTTCTCTTACAGATAGTTGTAAAAGAAAACCTTGCATGGTTTGTCCCACTCCTGCTGCGCCGTCGTCCACCCCAGCTCAGTTGCTCCAACGATAGAAGGGTTCAGCACAGCAGGGATCCGGCCTCCAGACTGTCTTTCGCCGCCTCAGATCTTCGTCCCCGCCTCAGATCTTCTTCCCCGCCGCCGGCAGTGAAAACTGCATTACCATCATCAATCGAGCAGATGACCTTCAGGACTACACGGGTCCGCAAGAGAGGTCGCACTCTTTCGTGTCTGCTTTTGTTATGCATCGCTTAATATTACATGCTACTTTATCATCATGTTCACCGATTAGACTATGAGTCAGCTCCAAACTACTGGTCAAACTTGAGTTTTTAAATGGTTGTGGGGTACATATCGGGGCCGCAATCAATAGTATCTATCTACTATCTGGTTAATTTCCGGTGTCTACTATGAGTTTCATGTTGGGTGGGAAACAAACAGTAAAGAAGCCATTATCTGTATTTTTTAACTGAAGCCATTATCTGCCTGCTATTATTGGTTTTGGGTCTATTCACAAGTTGCTACCATCTCTGGATTTCTGCATGCACTCCTTACATAATCTCACTATGTTTTATTCCTATGCATGACAGTTATTGTAAACAATGGAATTGAACATGTAGAGCAAAAGAGACGAGCCTTGCGTGGCAATAAAATTTCATGCAGACGTCGTTCCATGGTAGGCGCAAAGGCAGCCCCCCTCCACCCATTTCGGATTGTAATTGAGAGGAAGATATCTATTCTGAGGGGGATTCAGAAGGAGAAGACCACTCCTATTTACCCCCTTGAGGTCTTCGCTCTAACTTGGTGTTGGGGAACATAGTAATTTCAAAAAAATTCGTACGTACACGCAAGATCATGGTGATGGCATAGCAACGAGAGGGGAGAGTGTTGTCCACGCACCCTCGTAGACCGTAAACGGAAGCGTTATGACAACGTGGTTGATGTAGTCGTACGTCTTCACGATCCGACCGATCCAAGTACCGAACGTACGGCACCTCCGAGTTCAGCACACGTTCAGCTCGATGACGATCCCCAGGCTCCGATCCAGCAAAGCTTCGGGAATGAGTTCCGTCAGCACGACGGCGTGTTGACGATGATGATGCTCTACCGGCGCAGGGCTTCGCCTAAACTCCACGACGATATGACCGAGGTGGAATATGGTGGAGGGGGGCACCGCACACGGCTAAGGAATGATCCGTAGATCAACTTGTGTTTTATGGGGTGCCCCCCTGCCCCCGTATATAAAGGAGCAAGGGGAGGGCCGGCCAAGGAGGAGGAGGCGTGCCCAAGGGGGGAGTCCTACTCCCACCGGGAGTAGGACTCCTCCTTTCCTAGTAGGAGTAGGAGAGAAGGAAGGGGAAGAGAGAAGGGAAGGAAGGAGGGGGTGCGGCCCCTCCCCCTAGTCCAATTCGTACTAGGCCTTGGGGGGGCGCGGCCTGCCCTCGGCAGCCCCTCTCTCTTTCCCGTATGGCCCAATAAGGCCCAATACTTCTCCCCGGCGAATTCCCGTAACTCTCCGGTACTCCGATAAACACCCGAATCACTCGGAACCTTTCCGAACTCCGAATATAGTCGTCCAATATATTGATCTTTACGTCTCGACCATTTCGAGACTCCTCGTCATGTCCCCGATCTCATCCGGGACTCCGAACTCCTTCGGTACATCAAAACTCATAAACTCATAATATAACTGTCATCGAAACCTTAAGCGTGCGGACCCTACGGGTTCGAGAACTATGTAGACATGACCTAGAACTATTCTTGGTCAATAACCAATAGTGGAACCTGGATGCCCATATTGGCTCCTACATATTCTATGAAGATCTTTATTGGTCAAACCGCATAACAACATACTTTGTTCCCTTTGTCATCGGTATGTTACTTGCCCGAGATTCGATCGTCGGTATCCAATACCTAGTTCAATCTCGTTACCGGCAAGTCTCTTTACTCGTTACATAATGCATCATCCCGCAACTAACTCATTAGTCACATTGCTTGCAAGGCTTATAGTGATGTGCATTACCGAGAGGGCCTAGAGATACCTCTCCGACAATCGGATTGACAAAACCTAATCTCGAAATACGCCAACCCAACATGTACCTTTGGAGACACCTGTAGTACTCCTTTATAATCACCCAGTTACGTTGTGACATTTGGTAGCACCCAAAGTGTTCCTCCGGTAAACGGGAGTTGCATAATCTCATAGTTACAGGAACATGTATAAGTCATGAAGAAAGCAATAGCAACATACTAAACGATCAAGTGCTAGGCTAACGGAATGGGTCATGTCAATCACGTCATTCTCCTAATGATGCGATCCCATTAATCAAATGACAACACATGTCTATGGTTAGGAAACATAACCATCTTTGATTAATGAGCTAGTCAAGTAGAGGCATACTAGTGACTATATGTTTGTCTATGTATTCACACATGTATCATGTTTCTGGTTAATACAATTTTAGCATGAATAATAAACATTTATCATGAAATAAGGAAATAAATAATAACTTTATTATTGCCTCTAGGGCATATTTCCTTCAGTCTCCCACTTGCACTAGAGTCAATAATCTAGTTCACATCGTTATGTGATTTAACACCAATATTCACATCTGCATGTGTTTAATACCCATAGTTCACATCATCATGTGATCAACACCCAAAGGGTTTACTAGAGTCAATAATCTAGTTCACATCACTATGTGATTAACACCCAAAAGAATACTAAGGTATGATCATGTTTTGCTCGTGAGAGAAGCTTAGTCAACGGGTCTGTCATATTTAGAGCCGTATGTATTTTGCAAATATTCTATGTCCACAATGCTCTGCACGTAGCTACTCTAGCTAATTGCTCCCACTTTCAATATGTATCCGGATTGAGACTTAGAGTCATCTGGATCAATGTAAAAGTTTGCATCGATGTAACTTTTACGACGAACTCTTTTATCACCTCCATAATCGAGAAACATCTCCTTATTCCACTAAGGATAATTTTGACCAATGTCCAGTGATCTACTCTTAGATCACTATTGTACTCCCTTGCCAAACCAGGGCAGAGTATACAATAGTTCTGGTCCATAGCATGGCATACTTTTATAGAACCTATGACTGATGCATAGGGAATGACTTTCATTCTCTTTCTATTTTCTGCCGTGGTCGGGATTTGAGTCTTACTCAATTTCATACCTTGCAACACAGGCAAGAACTCTTTCTTTGACTGTTCCATTTTGAACTACTTCAAAAAAATTATCAAGGTATGTACTCATTGAAAAATTTATCAAGCGTCTTGATCTATCTATATAGATCTTGATGCTCAATGTGTAAGCAGCTTCACCGAGGTCTTTCTTTGAAAAACTCCTTTCAAACACTCCTTTATGCTTTCCAGAAAATTCTACATCATTTCCAATTAATAATATGTCATTCACATATACTTATCAGAAATGTTGTAGTGCTCCCACTCACTTTCTTGTAAATACAGTTCTTTCCAAAAATCTGTATAAAACCATATGCTTTGATCAACCCATCAAAGCGTATATTCCAACTCCGAGATGCTTGCACCAGTCCATTGATGGATTGCTGGAGCTTGCACACTTTGTTAGCATATTTAGGATAGACAAAAACTTTCTGGTTGCATCATATACAACTCTTCTTTAATAAATCCATTAAGGAATGCAGTTTTGACATCCATTTGCCAGATTTCATAAAATGTGGCAATTGCTAACATGATTCAGACAGACTTAAGCTTCGATACGAGTGAGAAAAACTCATCATATTTAACACCTTGAACTTGTTGAAAACATTTCGCAACAAGTTGAGCTTAGTAGATAGTAACACTACTATCAGTGTCCGTCTTCCTCTTGAAGATCCATTTATTTAACATGGCTTGCTGATCATTTGAGCAAGTCAATCAAAGTCCATAATTTTTTCTCATACATGGATCATATCTCAGATTTTTATGGCCTCAAGCCATTTCGTGGAATCTGGGCTCATCGTCGCTTCCTCATAGTTCGTAGGTTCATCATGGTCTCGTAACATGACTTCCAAAACATGATTACCGTACCACTCTGGTGTGGATCTTACTCTGGAAGACCTACGAGGTTTGGCAGCAACTTGGTCTGAAGTTTCATGATCATCATCATTAACTTTCCTCACTAATTGGTGTAGTAATCACTGGAACTGATTTCTGTGATGAACTACTTTCCAATAAGGGAGAAAGTACAATTACCTCATCAAGTTCTACTTTCCTCCCACTCACTTCTTTCGAGAGAAACTCCTTCTCTAGAAAGGATCCATCTTAGCAACGAATAACTTGCCTTCGGATCTGTGATAGAAGGTGTACCCAATAGTTTCCTTTGGGTATTCTATGAAGACGCACTTCTCCGATTTGGGTTTGAGCTTATCAGGTTGAAAACCTTTTTCATATAAGCACCACAACTCCAAACTTTAAGAAACGACAGCTTAGGTTTACTGCTAAACCATAGTTCATACGGTGTCGTATCAACGGATTTAGATGGTGCCCTTTTAACGTGAATGCAGCTGTCTCTAATGCACAACCCCAAAACGATAGTGGTAAAACCGATAAGAGACATCATAGATTGCACTATATCTAATAAAGTACTGTTATGACGTTCGGACACACCATTAACGTTGTGGTGTTCCAGGTGGCGTGAGCTGTGAAACTATTCCACATTGTTTTAATTGAAGACCAAATTCATAACTCAAATATTCGTCTCCGCGATCAGATCGCAGAAACTTTATTTTCTTGTTACGATGATTTTTCCACTTCACTCTGAAATTCTTTGAACCTTTCAACTATTTCAGACTTATGTTTCATCAAGTAGATATACCCATATCTGCTCAAATCATCTTGTGAAGGTCAGAAAATAACGATACTTGCCACGAGCATCAACACTCATTGGATCGCATACATTGGTATGTATTATTTCCAATAAGTCAGTAGCTTGTTCCATTGTTCCGGAGAATGGAGTTTTAGTCATCTTGCCCAAAAGGCACGGTTCGCAAGCATCAAATGATTCATAACCAAGTGATTCCGAAAATCCATCTTTATGGAGTTTCTTCATGCGCTTTACACCGATATGACCCAAACGGCAGTGCCACAAATAAGTTGCACTATCATTATTAACTTTGCATCTTTTGGCATCAATATTATGAATATGTGTATCACTATGATCGAGATCCAACAAACTATTTTCATTGGGTGTATAACCATCGAAGGTCTTATTCATGTAAACAGAATAACAATTATTCTCTAACTTTAAATGAATAACCGTATCGCAATAAACACGATCAAATCATGTTCATGCTCAACGCAAATGCCAAATAACATTTATTTAGGTTTAACACTAATCCCGAAAGTATAGGGAGTGTGCGATGATGATCATATCAATCTTGGAACTACTTCCAACACTCATCGTCACTTCCCCTTCAACTACTCTCTGTTTATTCTGTAACTCCTGTTTCGAGTTACTAATCTTAGCAACCGAACAAGTATCAAATACTCAGGATCTACTATAAACACTAGTAAGGCACACATCAATAACCTGTATATCAAATATACCCTTGTTCACTTTGCCATCCTTCTTATCCACCAAATATTCAGGGCATTTCCGCTTCCAGTGACCATTTCCTTTGCAATGTAAGCACTCAGTTTCAGGCTTTGGTTCAGCTTTGGGCTTCTTCGTGGGAGTAAAAACTTGCTTGTCATTCTACTTGAAGTTCCCTTTCTTTCCCTTTGCCCTTTTCTTGAAACTAGTGGTCTTGTCAATCATCAACACTTGATGCTCTTTCTTGATTTCTACCTTCGTCGATTTCAACATCATGAAGAGCTCGGGAATTGTTTTCGTCATCCCTTGCATACTATAGTTCATCACGAAGTTCTAGTAACTTAGTGATGATGACTAGAGAATTCTGTCAATCACTATCTTATCTGGAAGATTAACTCCCACTTGATTCAAGTTATTGAAGTACCCAGACAATCTGAGCACATGCTTACTAGTTGAGCAATTCTCCTCCATCTTTTAGCTATAGAACTTGTTGGAGACTTCATATCTCTCAACTCGGGTATTTGCTTGAAATATTAACTTCAATTCTTGGAACATCTCATATGGTCCATGACGTTCAAAACATCTTTGAAGTCCCGATTCTAAGCCGTAAAGCATGGTGCACTAAACTATCAAGTAGTCGTCATATTGAGCTAGCCAAACGTTCATAACGTCTGCGTCTACTCCTGCAATAGGTCTGTCACTGGCGGTGCATTAAGGACATAATTCTTCTGTGCAGCAATGAGGATAAACCTCAGATCAAGGATCCAATCCGCATCATTGCTACTAACATCTTTCAACACAATTTTCTCCAGGAACATATCAAAATAAACATATGAAAGCAACAACGCAAGCTATTGATCTACAACATAATTTGCAAAATACTACCAGGACTAAGTTCATGATAAATTAAGTTCAATTAATCATATTACTTAAGAACTCCCACTTAGATAGACATCCCTCTAATCCTCTAAGTGATTACGTGATCCATATCAACTACACCATGTCCGATCATCACGTGAGGTGGAGTAGTTTCAACGGTGAACATCAATATGTTGATCATTTCTACTATATGATTCACGCTCGACCTTTTGGTCTCCGTGTTCCGAGGCCATATCTGTGTATGCTAGGCTCGTCAAGTTTAACCTGAGTATTTCGCGTGTCCAACTATTTTGCACCCATTGTATTTGAACGTAGAGCCTATCACACCTGATCATCACGTGGTGTCTCAGCACGAAGAACTTTCGCAACGGTGCATACTCAGGGAGAACACTTCTTGATAATTAGTGAGAGATCATCTTAAAATGCTACCGTCAAACAAAACAGAATAAGATGTATAACAGATAAACATCATATGCAATCAAAATATGTGACATGATATGGCCATGATCATCTTGCGCCTTTGATCTCCATCTCCAAAGTACTGTCATGATCTCTATCGTTACCGGCACGACACCATGATCTTCATCATCTTGATCTATATCAATGTGTCATTACCTGGTCGTCTCGCCAACTATTGCTCTTGCAACTATTGCTATCGCATAGCGATAAAGTAAAGCAATTATTTGGCACTTGCATCCTATGCAACAAAGAGACAACCATAGGGCTTCTGCCAGTTGCCGATAACTTCAACAAAACATGATCATCTCATACAACAACTTATATCTCATCACATCTTGACCATATCACATCACAACATGCCCTGCAAAAACAAGTTAGACGTCCTCTACTTTGTTGTTGCAAATTTTACGTGGCTGCTACGGGCTTAGCAAGAACCGTTCTTACCTACGCATCAAAACCATAATGATAGTTCATCAAGTTAGTGCTGTTTTAACCTTCGCAAGGACCGGACGTAGCCACACTCGATTCAGCTAAAGTGAGAGAGACAGACACCCGCCAGCCACCTTTAAGCACAAGTGCTCGTAACGATGAAACCAGTCTCGCGTAAGCGTACGCGTAATGTCGGTCCGGGCCGCTTCATCTCACAATACCGCTGAACCAAAGTATGACATGCTGGTAAGCAGTATGACTTGTATCGCCCACAACTCACTTGTGTTCTACTCGTGCATATAACATCAACGCATAAAACCTAGGCTCGGATGCCACTGTTGGGGAACGTAGTAATTTCAAAAAAATTCCTACGTACACGCAAGATCATGGTGATGGCTTAGCAACAAGAGGGGAGAGTGTTGTCCACGTACCCTCGTAGACCGTAAGCGGAAGCGTTATGACAACGCGGTTGATGTAGTCGTACGTCTTCACGATCTGACCGATCCAAGTACCGAATGTACGACACCTCCGAGTTCAGCACACGTTCAGCTCGATGACGATCCCCAGGCTCCGATCCAGGAAAGCTTCGGTAATGAGTTCCGTCAGTACGACGGCGTGGTGACGATGATGATGCTCTACCGGTGCAGGGCTTCGCCTAAACTTCGCGACGATATGACCGAGGTGGAATATGGTGGAGGGGGGCACTGCACACGGCTAAGGAACGATCCATAGATCAACTTGCGTTTTATGGGGTGCCCCCTGCCCCCGTATATAAAGGAGCAAGGGGAGGGCCGGCCAAGGAGGAGGAGGTGCGCCCAAGGGGGGAGTCCTACTCCCACCGGGAGTAGGACTCCTCCTTTCCTAGTAGGAGTAGGAGAGAAGGAAGGGGAAGAGAGAAGGGAAGGAAGGAGGGGGTGCGGCCCCTCCCCCTAGTCCAATTCGGACTAGGCCTTGGGGGGGCGCGCGGCCTGCCCTAGGCAGCCCCTCTCTCTTTCCCGTATGGCCCAATAAGGCCCAATACTTCTCCCCGGCGAATTCCCGTAACTCTCCGGTACTCCGATAAAGACCCGAATCACTCGGAACCTTTCCGAACTCCGAATATAGTCATCCAATATATTGATCTTTACGTCTTGACCATTTCGAGACTCCTCGTCATGTCCCCGATCTCATCCGGGACTCCGAACTCCTTCGGTACATCAAAACTCATAAACTCATAATATAACTGTCATCGAAACCTTAAGCGTGAGGACCCTACGGGTTCGAGAACTATGTAGACATGACCTAGAACTATTCTTGGTCAATAACCAATAGTGGAACCTGGATGCCCATATTGGCTCCTACATATTCTACGAAGATCTTTATCGGTCAAACCGCATAACAACATACTTTATTCCCTTTGTCATCGGTATGTTACTTGCTCGAGATTCGATCGTCGGTATCCAATACCTAGTTCAATCTCGTTACCGGCAAGTCTCTTTACTCGTTACATAATGCATCATCCTGCAACTAACTCATTAGTCACATTGCTTGCAAGGCTTATAGTGATGTGCATTACCGAGAGGGCCCAGAGATACCTCTCCGACAATCGGATTGACAAAACCTAATCTCGAAATACGCCAACCCAACATGTACCTTTGGAGACACCTGTAGTACTCCTTTATAATCACCCAGTTACGTTGTGACGTTTGGTAGCACCCAAAGTGTTCCTCCGGTAAACGGGAGTTGCATAATCTCATGGTTACAGGAACATGTATAAGTCATGAAGAAAGCAATAGCAACATACTAAACGATCAAGTGCTAGGCTAACGGAATGGGTCATGTCAATCACATCATTCTCCTAATGATGCGATCCCATTAATCAAATGACAACACATGTCTATGGTTAGGAAACATAACCATCTTTGATTAATGAGCTAGTCAAGTAGAGGCATACTAGTGACTATATGTTTGTCTATGTATTCACACATGTATCATGTTTCCGGTTAATACAATTCTAGCATGAATAATTAACATTTATCATGAAATAAGGAAATAAATAATAACTTTATTATTGCCTCTAGGGCATATTTCCTTCACTTGGCATGCTGATGTTGGTTATATCATGCATATGGTGCCTTGCATTGCTTACTTTATACATCAAATATGTCATCTGCTTAGTTTAGACATCCTTTGTGCGAATGCCATCTGTTTATTTATTCATCGTTTATGTGAATTATGCAACACCATCTTGTTTAGCCAGGCATCATATATGTGAATTTTGCAATGCCATCCTGCTTAGCCAATCATCTTATATGTAAATTATATCAGGCCATCCTTTTTTTTCATTACATATTACATTTGTCAACAATGTTAGTTCATTCAACTGCTCTTCGTGTGCATCAGCCATTTGACACGGTGATGGAAAATTCTGGAGTGAAAACAAGGTCTTCAGAGCAGACTATGCTATCTGATGAAGCGCATATCTCGCTGGTTACGGATAGCTCCTCAGAGGAGGATTCAGAGACAGATGACGTGTCCTATCCCCCCCCCCCCCGAGGTGTATGCTCTAACTTGGCAGGGTTATGTTGCTCATATCGTGCATATGGTGTCTTGCATTGCTATGTCATTTGATTAGTTTAGACATGCTTTGTGTGAAGCCACTTGTTCAGTGTCTAATTACCATATATGTGAATTATGCATTGTCATCTTGTTGCAAGACATTATATATGTGAATTATGTAATGCTATCTTGTTGCAAAGGCATTATATATGTGAATTATGCAATGCCATGTTGTTTAGCCAATCATCATGTATGTGAATTATATCATGCTATCATTTTTTTGTATTACGTGTTCCATTTGTCGACAACATTTGTATATTCAACTACTCTTCCTGTGCATCAGCCATTTGAAGCGGTGATGGAAGTATCTGGAGTGAAACAAGGTATTCAGAGCAGACAATGCTACCTGTTGAAGCACACATCTTGCTGGTTATAGAGAGCTCCTCAGAGGAGGATTCAGAGACTGATGACCAGTCCTATTTCCCCCCTGAGGTATATGCTCAAACTTGGTAGGGTTATATTACCCATGTCATGCATGTTGTCTTGCATTGCTTAGTTTTTACATCATATATGGATTGCCATCTGCTTACTTGCTTACTATGTAAATCATATATTTGAATTATATCATGCCATCATGTTTACGTAGTACATACACATCATCTATCTGAATTATGGCATGGCAACCCATTTAATAAAGACATCATATAGTTATATCATCTCATCCTTTTTAGTCTTTACAGTCATCATATTTTCAATTATGGCATTCTATCCGTGAATGTATGTGAATTATGGCATGCCAACCTATTTAATAAACACATTATATAGTTATATCATGTCATCCTATTTACATAGTCATCATATTTTGAACTATGTCTTTCCATCTTTTTTAGTTAGTCGTCATAATGTGAAATTGTGTCATGCTATCCTGTTTAGTTAGCCATCATATATGTGAAACTGTGTCATGCTATCCTGTTTGGTTAGACAACATAAATGTGAATTATTTCATGCCCTCTTTTATTCCCCACTATCCATTGCACCTGTCTATCATACAATGTCTATACTTTCAATTACTTTTCTTGTTTATCAGCCATTTGAATTGGAGAGGGTGATGGCAGTATCTAAGGGAGTAACAACACAGTCTTCAGAAAAGATAGTGCTACCAGTTGATGCAGATAGAACCACAGTGTACTTGCCTAAGGACCAGATCCACCACACATAACCCAGACTCTCACAGATTGTACCCCTACCCAGAACCAGCTACACCCTTCTAACCCCAACCCCGGCAGATAGTAACCCAGTTCCAGTTGACACAGCACCATCTCCACCTTAGAGCACCCAAACACGAGCAGTTAGTAAGGGAACTGCAGTGCCCAAAGCACGAGGACCACCACTCTGAATCCCAACTCAACGCTTAAAGGATAAGAAGATTTGTTCTCAGGTCAGGTTCTATAGCCATGGTTCATACTCCTTTGCTCTTGCATTATTGCATTTACTCATACCAACTATTTTCAAATTTGAAGGATGGAATTGAAACTCCAATGGTGCAACAGGTATGTTTTAAACCTGTTTCTCTAACTGGTTTGCTGTTGTAACCTGCTCTATGTTGATTTCAGTTTAAATTGAATAAACAGTTATGTTCTCATGTCATGCACATTACAAGTGTTGTTATTGCTCTATAGTTTCCCACACTTCTATTCTGTTTATTCTGCTTTGTCTTGAACAAATATTATTTGAACTGTGTCTCTATCTTGCAACAAAAACTAGAATGATATAGACCATAAAGTGACCATGGTACATAGATATATGTTTGTTTCATGTTGTTATCCTGTCCACTTTACTACTGAACTCATTTACCAAAATGAGTTTCATATACAACATGGTAAACCTGTGATGTGTCTACTTGTTTCTATTTTAGAATGCGGACAAAATATTGGAGAACAGTACCTCGTTATGCAATGGTAAAGGAAGTAATGCATATAAGGTTCAAGATAGTGAGACATCCCTGTTGGTCTCCAAGAAAGCTGATAAAACCTATCTTGAAGATAGTGTGAGAACCCAAAAGTCCTGTCTTGATGTAGTGTTCGAGTTACTGGCCACTATTGCTGGCACAAGCTCTTCAAACTCGCTGGTTGAATCAGTTCGTCTTCTTGAGTCTCAACTTCAAGTTGAAAGACATCGATCAGATGTGCTGCGACAGGAAGCTGAAGGACTGAGGAAGTCCCTGCAGAATTCAGATGCATACTTCCTGGTGCAACAGCAAGCGCTGGAGGATTTAAGCGCCAAACAAGAGAAAGTTAATAAGCTTGCTAAGAATCTTGCCAGCATTATGGGTACCCAGGATATTGTTTCTTGAGATCTTCTGAAGTGGTTTCAGTTCTGGATTTGTTTTGTTGCGGCGTTTATTTGCGCTGGTCGCCAACTTTGACAACCAGTGTATATGATATGCTGCTTTGTTCCCTATATTTGCACTGGTGGCGAACTTTGATGCCCAGTGGATATAATATGTGTAATAGCCATGATAGCCTAGCATAAGTTGCTTGCTTATTTATTTCCTTGTTGTCTTGTTTATTTGTTTGCTTGTAGTCAGTGCAGTTCTTTTTCCGCGGTTTGCTAGTGGCCGCAATAACCTATTTTTTAAAACTAGGCCACAATAACCATGGGCTACATATTTACTGTAGTGACATTGGGCCTCCTACCGGCCGTAGAAACAATGGGCCTTCTACGGGTCGTATCATCAATGGGCCTTATATGGGTCGTATGATCGATTGGCCAAACATGGGCCAATAACAGACCGCATTATGGCCATAAACGGGCTAGAGTTGGAATCGTCCATTCATGGTCCGACCATAATGGGACATCGTTAATAGGCCATATTTGATGACGGTATGAAAACGGCCCAACGTATTAATGGGCCGCAAATGGGCCGACTGTAACAACGGGCTGAATTTGGCCCACAAGCAGAAAATGACAGTAACAGACCGTAAGTAACCGAATGCTGGAAATGAGCCCAAGAATAAATGGGCCCTGAGAAGGCCGAAAGATAACATGGGCTGGAAACGGCTCAATGGAATAATGGGCCGTTAATGGGTATAAAGTGATACACTGTTCATTACGGGCCAGTTTCACCATGAGCCGTTAATGGGCCAAGAGTTACAAAGGGCCTCATATGGGCCGAAAGACGTCATGGGCCATACATGGGCCGGAAGTTAAAACTGGTTGGAATCATATTGGACAGCCCATATGACGCTACTGGGCCTAATTGGGATAGGTCGTAACGGGCCCTGGGTTAGCAGGCTATAAATGAGCTATATGCGAACAGACCGTTAACAGGCTTTCAGTTAGCCGGCCCGCCACCTTTTGACCAAGTCAAATGGGCCGGCCTTTTCACAGGAATGGGCCTCTATTGGACCATGCCACATGTCGATGTATCATAGGCGCCTTCTGTCCAATGAGTGGATGACATATGTCCCGACGGTGAGCCGACACGTGTTTCCCCCAGCCAATGATGATTTGACACGTGGAAAATCCCCATTGGTCGGGGCTGTTACGGGTTATCGGATCCAAAACCGGGCCCGATAGCTTAACGGCATTCCGTTACGGTGGATGCCACGTGTTGGTCACCCTTGACGAAAGCACTTCTATGACGCGGGATTTATCGTCATGGAAGTGGACACTTCCGTGATGATAATTTTGATAATGTCATGGAACACTTCTACGACAGCACATGTATGACTATCTTGATTCTGTCATAAAATCATCATGGATGTACATGCATGACAGAAAATGTGACCTACTGTGACAAACACGTATCATCACGGAAGTGTATTTTTTTGTAGTGGTGGCGGCGGATTCAACGTGTAAAACACGATGATGGACGTCGTCCTCTCCTCGATGAGGGTGGAGTGCCCGCACGAAGGGTGTGGGCTCTACGTCACTTACCACAAGCTCGCCAATCACCAGAGCGTGTGTTCGCTCGCGCCCTACAAATTCCCCATGCCCGTCTATGGCTACGAAGGCCCGCCGCCGGCACTCTCGCACCACATCAGCATCGTGCATCCCATGCCCGTGCACGGGATCCAGTACGGCAAGGTGTTCCAGCTGCAAGTGCTAGTGTTAGAGCCACGGATCTTGCTGTTCATGGAGGGGGACGGCCACGTGTTTTTCTTGGTCCGGGCGTGCTCGACATCGGCGCGCCTATCACCGTGTTGTTTGTGTGCATTAGAGAGGGGGCGTCCCCACTGCCGCACTATGCGGCCAAGCTATGGGCAAACAGCCCGTCGGGGGAGCCCAAAGGCAGGACCAACGCCGTCAAGGTGGAAATCGAGGTGACAAGCAGCAAGGATCCCAACGACAACGCCGTGCAGGAGCTGACCTTCTTCATAGTTCCGCCTAAGCTGCTGGCCGGGGCTGGGTTGTCGAGGACGGTGTCCCTCCACATTCAGATTGACAAGCTCACCTCCTAAATGATTCTACAGTGTGTTCTGTTTATCTTAGTAATATGCTAATATAGGGGTTAGCTCGGTCTACTGTAGCTTAAGAGATGGTGGGTTTTGGTGGCGATGCAGCAATTACTTCAACATCAGATCAGCAGTTAAAGTAATTTCCAACAGTCGAATGGATATTTTGTGTCTGTTGGATATAAAGAGTATTTGGGTAAGAAGTATAAGCAGCTTATATGCTTTGTTTGTTCAGGAAGTGTTGCATACTTGTGCGAGTTGACGTGACACCTCAAAGTAGTACTACTACTAGTAGTAGTACTCACCCGACTGTGCACTAGGCAGACGAAGCTCGTGTCGTGTTGGTGTCATGTGCGGCCTGCACATTAACCAAAACCTCGCGCCTCCAGCTTAGCCTCCATGTTTTAAACTTCTCAATCTCAAGGCCAAGGAGCAATGGGGACCTATGATAGAGCCAATCGGATGGTTGAGAACACTACAATTGATAGCTACAGATGCATGTGTGAGAGAGGACGAGTGTGTGCGTGCACCTCTTCTCTTCGTGTATAACGTACTAAACTCAGAGTGCAAGTGTATGTGGTTGGTATCGACCTAGGGAGCTAGAGATGGTGCGTGCGAGAAGTCCTGAGAGACTAGGTGTGTGCATGGGAAAGAGCGAGAGGGATGATATGTCTTGATGTAATGCGTGTGAAAAAGAAGACTAGTCTATAGCTCGCCACGAGGCTATTCCTGTCGAACGCCCCAATAACCGTAAGATATGTATCTGACGGTGCCAGTTATTGCATGTACACAACAGTAGAAAAAGAAGTACCAGGGCATATTACAAAACTGCTACACCATGGTCGAGAACATGTGCCCACGTTACGCCATCCAGGAATAGTGCTGCACTTTGAAACTAGAACCGCCAATAAATTTTGAGCTTGTATCTCGTCACATTCCAAATTACTACCGCGCTATATTTAATTGCAAACCTGTTCACACCGATCACAACCTAAACGGTTTCCCACTTAGGAGCGTATTAGTACTCGGTTATAAATACTACTATGCCAAGATGAGTGCACATTCCTCCTCAATCCTCATCCACAAAAACAAACAAGTCATTCAGCATCGTTCCCTTGCATCTGCCATGGCCAGCGTGAGTTCTGGGTCGAGAGATTACCACTAGGGAGAGGCGAGCATGGAAGCGGAAGCACGAGAGATGTTCGGCCTCGCTGCAAAAGCAGCTGGCATGTCCCGCCACGCGGCAATAGCAGCACGGAGGTCCCGCTGCGCCGCCCAAGCAGTACGGAGGTCTCGATGCGCCGTCGATGCATCAGACTGGTCTGGTCGTGCCGCGGAAGCAACAGAGTTGTCCCCCCGCGCCGCGAATGTAGCAGAGATGTCCTCCTATGCCACAGCGGTATGGGAAAATGTCTCACGGGCAGGCGAGGACTCTTACAAGCGCATGCATGTGACCTTCCATAGCCAGATGGATCAGATCTCTGGCTATGCGAGGTTGCAGGACGACATGAAAGCCTGGTTTGAACAGGCTACCAGCGTCATCCAACAACTAGGGGAGGGCAATGCGAAGCTCCGGGCTGAGCGCGACCTGCTGAGGGCGAAGATTGCCGGAAGGGCGAAGCAGGCGGAGGAGACCGCTGCCTTCTTGAAGAGGACATGCGTCATCGTCAAGAGACTTATGGACGAGAATGCCATGCTCCACATTGAGCGTGAAAGGCTGGTGGAGGAATCCGTGGATGCTGCCAAGCAGCGTATTAAGGACATGAAAATGATGAAATAGATCATCGTCGCTCGCAGCAAGAACTAGTCTCCGCGACCTGCAGCGTATCAAGAAAGTAGAGATCAGCGAGCCAGATCGTTGTATGCGCCTTCCTTCTTCTTTTGCCCTTGTGTATTTCGGGCGTAGCCGCATGTGCCTTTTTTATTTATCTTCCTAGATATGTAGGACAATTATTATCCACTGTCGTCATCCTTATATATTCATCAGTCTTGCTATAAGTCGTAGTAGATGCTATATAGGTCCGTCGGATCTTACACCAAGATCCGTGCAAAATTTTATTTTCAGATTTTTTTCTCTCTTAAATCCCAGTCGAGTGAGACATAGCCACGCCATTAAATAGGAGCTTGGGTGCCATTAATGGAGGCCTTGGGAGAGAGGTGGGCGGTAGATGGAGGTCAAAGGGCTCTCCTTCTGATAAGCACGCGCAAGGGTCTGATTGCATGCCTCCCATAATCAAATAGGTACCCTGCACGACGCCTCCTAGCTAATAAAAAAGGGGGCGCATGGCGGTACGTAAATGGTAAGTAGAACGCCCATGGTTTTAATAATACTTGTGTTTCCGATTGTAACGTGACAACACTTGTTCCAAAATGACTTTGCTGATTATTAATGTGTGCACCTTCACAAATCGGACAGCAAAATTACCACAACATGTTGATGCCATGTCATGACATCAAGCCAAGTTACATGATTTTCATGTGTGTTTTAGATTTACAGGAATTAAAAAACCAAGTTTATCAATGTTTCCGGTCGAGCCACGACGCCCAAATGTTTAAATTCCATTCTTATTTCTTGCACGGGACCTAGAAATTTACCCAAGGACACACGTGTGATTTTTCAACCAACTTTGGCACACTGGAGCATGTGCTTGTAGTTCAAATTTGAATTATGCATATTAAATGACCAGAAAAACAATTAATGTATAAAAAAGGCCAAATGAACCCGGACTAATCCCAAAATTTAACATGACTGTCATATAGTTCTATGTTGCCTCTGTAAAGAAAATCAAGGGGGTTGGGCAGCGTATATCATTTCACACACAAAGGTGACACGTCCCCTCTCAGAACCACGAGCCTTCTTGAGAGAAGCTTCGGTTTGCAAGAAGCTTATACCAAAACTTGTTCCAATT
The DNA here is from genome assembly GCF_002162155.2 of Triticum dicoccoides. Lineage (NCBI taxonomy): Eukaryota > Viridiplantae > Streptophyta > Magnoliopsida > Poales > Poaceae > Triticum > Triticum dicoccoides. The sequence continues at coordinate 569,281,499 of NC_041385.1, read as the reverse complement.
CGGCCAAACTTTTTACCACAACATGATAGTACCATGACATGACACATGCCAAGTTTCATGATTTCCAGGCGTGTTTTGGATTTACAAGAATTTTAAAACCAAGTTTCTCAATGTTCTCGGCCGAGCCACGACGCCTAGATGCTTGAATTTCATTCTCATTTCTTGCATGGGACCTAGAAATTCACCCGAGGACACACATGTTATTTTTCAACCAATTTTGGTGCACTGGAGCATGTGCTTGTAGTTCGGAATTGAATTATGCACATTAAATGACCAGAAACTCAACTAATGTATAAAAAGGCAAAATGAATCCGGACTAATCCCAAAATTTAACATGACCGTCATATAGTTCTATGTTGCCTCTGTAAAGAAAAGCAAGGGGGGGAGCATATATCGTTTTGCACACAAAGGTGACATGTTCCCTCTCAGAACCACGAGCCTTCTTGAGACAAGCTCCGATTTGCAAGAAGCTTATACCAAAACTTGTTCCAATTCGGCCAAGTTTTTTACCACAACATGTTAGTGCCATGACATGACACTATACCAAGTTTCATGATTTCCAGGAGAGTTTTAGATTTACAGAAATTTAAAAACCAAGTTTCCCAATGTTCTCGGCTGAGTCACGATGTCTGGATGTTTGAATTTCATTCTCATTTCTTGCATGGGACCTAGAAATTCACTCAAGGACACACATGTGATTTTTCAATCAACTTTGGTGCACCGGAGCATGTGCTTGCAGTTCAAATTTGAATAATACACATTAAATGTTCAGAAACTCAAGCCAAAGGAACCCGGAATAATTCCAAAATTTAACAAAATGTAAATTTAATTAATATCTTCTATATGTGGGCATTTAATAGATGTCTATTATATATGTTTTATACCCTATTCAAATTTAGTACATATGATAGTTTGATGCTCTCACATTAAGGACAGTATAACCGAGCCTAAACCGAGCTCCCACAGTGATTTGCGTTTTCTGTCATTCGTTTTCCCAACCTGGGACTTCCTGGCCGTCTAATTTCGTACCTGTGGCGATCTGTTCAGTGATATGTGTTAACTGGCCCGGCTGTCATGTGGGCTGCTGCTCCACGGGCTAAAATCGACGCCGGTGGTGCACTGGGCCTTGGGCGAGCTGGCAGCCCACTCGAAGGAGGGAGAGCGACCGCGTCAGCTTTACTCGCAAGCCCAACCGAAAAAGCTAGCGATCCCTAATCGAAGGAGGGGAACGAGAGCGCATCGATCCGGAATCGAGCCGCCATCCATCGAAGACAGCCGGGATGCATCTGTCCACAGGGATGGCATCGAGTCCGGTCGATCCCAGCGACCGGAGGAGCGGGATCCAGGTGAAGACGAGTCCATACGGTCAATCCCAGCGATCGGCGGAGCAGGATCCGGGTCGAGCCGATCCAATCCAGCGTGTGGCAGAGGTGTGAGGTGCGGGTGAGGGAGAGCCCCCTCGTGTACTGGTAACTTCTCTCCTCTCCTTCAATCTCGCATTCATGGCATTGTTCTACTGGAAACTGCTCTGCTCCCCTTCAAGCTCGCCATTATGGCCTATTATCATTCATTAATTCAAGCCTATTATCATTCCTTCATTTGCTTAATGCCTGGTAAAGTCGCAAACCTCGCAGGTACTCCTGGCTGGCTAGCTGGCTATATAATGCTTCCCTTCTTGGCTGGTTGGTTGTCTATGACTCCAGCTGCAACATCTTCTTTGGCGACATGCTCAGGTATGCTACCTTCAAATTGCATCAATGTCCTCGCGTCATCTCAAAAAAAGATACTCATATCCTCTCCCAACAAAAATATGTGCAGGTGATGGTTCATGCTACGTGTTGACAATTGATTTGGGCAGATTCTGCAGCTTCCTATTGTCCATTGTTGTGCTCAGTCGTTCATCATATCAAATGCTTTTGGACAGGTAATTACTCCTTTCAGCTTTCACTATCAAATTTAATACTACGCTGCAAATCCTTTTACATAATGTGTTCCTCTCGGATATGGAACAGGTGTGTTAGAAAAGTAGTATTACAATGCGCAAAAAACATAACAATTCCATCATAGAAGGAGCCGAAGCCTCAAATCCTTCTGCCTGTACTAACAAATGAGCAAAGTCCAATTTTCTGGACAACCTTTTCCCTAAGTACCCTATGCGACATTCAAATGAAAATTGTTTCGACCGCATTAAATTTAGAAGATAGAAGAAATTAGTACAATCAGGGACATTGCGTGATGCCAATGGCCATGTAAAATTGCCTCTTAGTGAGGAGTATTCAGACGCCCTTAATATATATTTTTCAGTTCACTTATGAATGTATGATTCATTCTTCCAGCAAGCAATTGAATTGTTCTGATTTTGTCTCATTCCAAAAACTGTACATATAGGTGTTTCATGCTTGCTGTGGTCGATTGATTTTGGCAGTTCATGGAGACTGTACTCGCAATTTTTCTACTTCGGCAGCTCATGATCATCTATGGCTTCTGCACAGATAACTCATCTTTGTGGAAATATAACCAATTCTGATTTACTCCCTTCCCAACAGGAAGAAGTAAGAGAATTCAGTGAGTTGGTTTTCAGGCCAACTTGCATCTATTAGAAGATCTGAAGCCATCCCTCGGCGTGTCACTGCGCTTTCACGTGTAGCTCTTGTATGATATCCCTAGAAGGCATTGAATGCATCTTGACATCGTCTTTGTTGATGAACATGCCTACTAAAAAATTATTAATATAATGTCCTTGTGTTTTATACTGATCTTCTATCGAAACAATATGTATGGAGAGGTAAGTGTGATGAATGAAAAAAATATTCAGGGAAAACTCAAGGAGGGCAATGTTTTCCTCATCAACGAGTCCTTTGTGAAATTAGCAAAGAACATGTATAAGGCTGTGGAAGCAAGTTCCATGAAAATAAATCCATGGTCGAAGGTTTAGGCGCAGCGTTATGTCCCTATCAATTATCCTGATTATGCATGTTCACCTACCAATTTTATACCTCTACCCTCTATGGTTGGAAACACAGATAGGCAAGGAAAATCTACTTTAGTGCACGCACGATTATTCCTTTGTTCCCTCCACTTTGCTACTTTATTATCTTTCTGGTCCATTATCATGCTCATGTTTCAATGTGCAGAGGTCAGAATAGTTTTGGTGATTTCAGAGCTCTTTTAAGGTTTGACTGCCTGCTCGAGCCCAGGATTCTGACAAAAGTAACCACCAGATAACAGATACTGAGTACGCTTTCTCATCTAAATTACGAGACCATCTATTATCTTCTAACTTTCATAAGAGTCACTAGACTATCTATTATCCTCTGAACTCTCACTATAACAGCTGAATCGCGTGTACTTAGTGTTTATAATCACGTCTTAGATTACCGACTATAGAGTCATTATCCTCTGAATTCTCACTATATTAGCTAAATCGCATGTAACTTAGTGTATATAATCATGTCTCAGATTACCGACTACAGAGTCATTATCATAATTGTCGGCGACAAGTTATAACTAAAAGTAACTATATTTGTGATCTCTGAACTTTTCCAATGACAGGTGAACACTAGCTAGCACCAACAGAATTGAGATTATGTTGATCTCTCGTGCACATGGTCACGTACTTAGTACACCAGTATAAACGTCTCTCAAATTATAAAGTACTTTATTTCTTCACTGACCAACATATGTCAAAAATTTATGGGCAAAAAACGCCACTGCCAGCCAGCCAACAGACACCGGAAGATCCAAATTGCACTTGCCAATAATGCTTCCAGTAGCACAAACAAGAAAAATGCAAAAAGGTAAATAGCCACATTATTATACTAAACTCCCTGTTCAAGATTCTATTTTTTAACGTACATATATATTAACACCTATCTTCACGATTTATAGTTCTACAACTGACACAATCACCCTGAGCAAAGATTGGCTCATCTACTTTGGGAGCTATTAAATAAATGGAGATGTTATGATTGTGACCACCCTTTTTGGATGTTTTACTTATGTCGTCTGCCTCCGACAACTATCACCAGGTTACGTGATAAGACTTTGTGTTTGCCAATTCTGGCTTATTTGTACTGTGTCTTCAGAGAACGATTGCTCCTGTCTGAACTGAATTATCCAAGACTTGCATGTCTACAATCACCCTTATTTATCCTCTAAAGTGATGTTTATGTTATTTGCTACATTATGATCCTGTGTCTCTATTTCTATTACTGTGGTAAATCTGGATAGTTGCCCTATTATTAGCCTCTCTCTGTTTTTTACGGGTGAGCAGCTGCTACATCTTTCATCATAAAGGTCTCTTGTATTATACTTTTGAACTATGTGCATCCTGCATTTTCCTCTTCTCTATTTTCATGTTTGACATGCTACAAAAATAATACCACCAAATAGTATTTTAATGGGAATGCTTTCTTGAATTTATCACAAGCTCATGTGGATAGTTATATAGGTGTATATTTCACATATATTATCCCATGCAGATTGGTAATTTCCTACTCAAACTCATTTTATTTCATAAAGAATATCATGTTGAAGTGACTTCAGTAGTTGGCTGTAAAGATGAATGCTGGGTATGAAGCTCACTTGGTGCTTGGTATATATTAAGTTTCTTTTCTTCTACTTAGATGAATGCTGGAATGTAATTCACTATGTGCGCACCCCTCACTGATTTTTTTTGCTGGAAACTTATTTCGGTTGCACCAAAATTTGCAATGCCTTCTTTCGGTTCTAGAAAAATCTGTAAAACTGTACCATACAACCTTCCAAATAGACGGACGCGGCAATGCGCGTCTTCAATGATCTAGTAATCTATTATTGACACTATAGGGGATGTTGATTCCTGTCAACTACCATATCCTAAAGGCTAAAATAGGTACATAATCATCTTCTCTATTTTGCACAGTGCACTACCAACCCCTATATGATGATGCATAGTAAACTACTGATACGAGTTTTATGTAAACCAGTGGCTTAAATTTGATTTTCATATTGTTTGAAATTGTGTCAATAATGATTTTTTTAAGAATATTGTTTGGTGATGTTGTCGGATGTGTGTATGAAAGATTCTTTTTTCTTCCCGTTGCAGCGCACTGACATGTTTTGCTAGTGTATAAAAAAGGCCAAACAAACCCGGAATAATTCCAAAATTTAACAGGGCACTTATATAGTTCTATGTTGCCTATGTAAAGAAAATCAGGGGGAAGCAGTGTATATCATTTCGCACACAAAGGTGACATGTCCTCCCTCGGAACCATGAGGCTTGTTGAGAGAATCTCCGGTTTGCAAGAAGCTTATATCAAAACTTGTCTCAATTCGGCCAAGAATTATACATATGAAAACAGGGTTTAGATTACCCCGTACATCTCGCTACCTAGACCAATGTATTGTGATTTGAATTCAACATAAAATGGATACAAATATTTGAATTGGAGATCATATGGTACATGTAGTTCATAGTGAAATATGATTACTGCTATGTGCATGTTTTCTGTTATCAAGATAATATTTAAATGATGGTATAACTTGACAACAATCGTATTCATTAGTCCATATGGTAGACGACAATATATATGTTCATAGGGTGGAGTAAAATGTTCATATAAAATGGAAGATCAAAATGTATGACTACATCCATTATAAACCGCAAGGTCACCTAACGATATACTAGAATTCAACATAATATGGATTCAAAAATAGAAATTCGAGATCCTGGCATTTGTAATCATATAAAAAGGGACATGACTCTTTCTTGTGGCGGGAACTGATTTGTTTTTTGTTGTTGTTAAGGGAAGTGCGAATTAATTTGGTACTATAAGGGGTAATCTTGTTCTCCCATTTTTTTACATTTTATTGTAGTTTTTTCAATGGCATTTATAGCAATATGGTAAAAGGGACATGACTCTCTTGTGTCTTGTATGAATTGTTTTTTTGTACACGTTAAGTTTGTTCTGCCGAACATGCATGGAATCCGTGCCTTATTATCCTGAAATTTTCAAGCTTGGCTGCTACAGGCGCACAAAAACCACAACGGCGATTTATCAAGTTTGATGTTTTAACCTTCAACAAGGACCATCCTCAACTAAAGTAGGAGAAACAGACACCGCCAACCACCTTTATGCAAAACTAGTTGCATGTCTGTCGGTGGAACCAGTCTCATGAACGTGGTCATGTAAGGTTGGTCCGGGTCGCTTCATCTAACAATACCGCCGAATCAAAATAAGACATTGGTGTTAAGCAGTATGACAATCACCGCCCACAACTCTCTGTGTTCTACTCATGCATATCATCTGCGCATAGACCTGATTTTGATACCACTGTTGGGGAACATAGCATGAGATTTTTTTTAAATTCCTATGCTCACGCAAGATCTATCTAGAAGATGTATATCAACGAGGGAGAGAGTGTGTCTACGTACCCTCGTAGACCGTAAGCGGAAGCATTTCACAACGCGGTTGATGTAGTTGAACTTTCTTCACGATCCACCGATCGAGTACCGAACGTATGACACCTCCGAGTTCTGCACACGTTCAACTCGGTAACGTCCCTCGCCTTCTTGATCCAGCAAGATGTCAAGGTAGTAGATGAGTTTCGTCAGCACGACGGTGTGGTGACGGCGATCTCCGCAGGGCTTCGCCTAAGCACTGACCATAGGCGTAAACTGTGGAGGGGGGCGCCGCACACGACTAAGATAATGTCTGGGGTGTGCTAGGCGCCTCCCCTCCCACATATATACAGGTGGGGGGGAGCAGCCAGGGGGCTCCCCAAGTAGGATCCGAATCTTACTTGGGGTTTCCCCAAGTGGCGCCCCCTGCCTTTTTTCACCGGAGAAGAAAGGGAAGGGGGCAGAGAGAAGGAGGGGGGCGAACCCCCTTTCTTCCTTCTCCCACTTGGCCTCCTGCCATAGGGGGGCGCCACCCCTTGTGGGCTGGTGTGCTCCCCTCTCATGGCCCATGTGGCCCATATATTCCCCCCGAGGGTTCCGATAACCCCTCTGGTACTCCGATAAATACCAGATACACTCCAGAACACTTTCGATGTCTGAATACCATCGTCCTTATATCAACCTTTACCTTTCGACCATTTCAAGGCTCCTCGCCATGTCCGTGATCTCATTCGGGACTCCGAATAACATCCAGTCACCAAATCACATAACTCATATAATATTATATTATATCGTTATCGAACATTAAGCTGCGGACCCTACGGGTTTGAGAACTATGTAGACATGACCGAGACACATCTCTGGTCAATAACCAATACCGGAACCTGGATGCTCATATTGGCTCCCACATATTCTACGAAGATTTCTACCGGCCGAACCATTATAACAATATACGTTATTCCCTTTGTCCATCGGTATGTTACTTGCCCGAGATTTGATCGTCGGTATCTTCATACCTAGTTCAATCTCGTTACCGGCAAGTCTCTTTACTCGCTTCGTAATACATCATCTTGCAACTAACTCATTAGTCACTTTGCTGGCAAGGCTTCTTATGATGTGTATTACCGAGAGGGACCAGAGATACCTCTCCAATACTCAGAGTGACAAATACTAATCTCGATCTATGTCAATCCAACAAACACCTTCGGAGATGCTTGTAGAGCATCTTTATAATCACCCAGTTACGTTGTGACGTTTGATAGCACACAAGGCATTCCTTCGGTATCCAGGAGTTGCATAATCTCATAGTCGAAGGAATATGTATTTGACATGAAGAAAACAATAAAATTGAATGATCAATATGCTAAGCTAACAGATGGGTCTTGTCCATCACATCATTCTCGTAATGATGTGATCCCATTCATCAAATGACAACACTTGTCTATGGTTAGGAAACTTAACCATCTTTGATTAACAAGCTAGTCTAGTAGAGGCTTACTAGGGATACGGTGTTTTGTCTATCCACATGTATCAAGTTTCTGGTTAATACAATTCTAGTATGAATAATAAACATTTATCATGAAATAAGGAAATATAAAATAATAACTTTATTATTGCCTCTAGGGCACATTTCCTTCAGGAGTGCCATTGGAGGGGGTGCGACCCCGAGGATGTAGTAAACCATGGAGTACCTGTCGGGCGGGTGTGGAGGAGGGTGGAGCTGTAGCGCAGCAGAATTCTACCGGCATATTTTTTTCATCTACTGTGTTGATGTCTCCAGACCACCATGGTCTATTGAGTTGATGTGTGCGGGTCATGGCCCTTAGTTGCGTCGGCACTAAAAGGAATAAGAGATCGACGGAGGAGGATACAGTGTTGGCGGCGGCGGAGGTGTGCCTTAGGTTTCACGACAGGGCTAGCACCGTTGCTACCCTTTTCAACAGATCAAATTCGGTTGCACATCTTAGTGGTCTTTGTGTGGCAACCATGTCCAGTTAATAGAGTGCACCGAATTTTCCACCAGAATAGCTGCCCCTTAGGACAATCACCCAGTTAGCAAGACATTAAAATCAGACGGTCAGGATGACCCAAATTCTATCTGACAGCCAAAATCTCCAAATGTGTGAGAGGGTTGGGATTAGGTGTCATTATATTGTCCTAAATGTCTTCTTCTCCCTCTTTAGAATCTTCAATACAATGATCTTTTCTGAGATCAATCCAATGTAATTCTTATGGTGCGTTTGTTGGGAACAGATGATTTGTGGATTTATGATCAGATTGTTCATTGAATATTTGAAAGTTTCTTTGTTGTATGATTGAGTAGATATGTATGCTTTCCAAGTTGTTTGTCTTCTCTGGCTAAGATAGATGTATAATTCTTTAGAGGGAGTGGTGCATAGTAGTGGGTTCCACCGCATAGTTATCTGTATCCCAGTGATAGAATGGGGAGAAGGAACATGATGTGTTGTTGGTACTAAGGATAAAACGACAGAGTTTGATCTTATTGCTAGGTTTCTTTCTGTCTACATCATGTCATCTTGCTTATTGCATTACTCTGTTTTTCATTAAACTTAATACCTTGAGATGCATGCTAGATAGCGGTTTCAGGGTGGAGTAATAGTTGTAGATGCAGCTGGATTACAATCTACTTATCACGGACGTGATGCCTATACAAGATTATGTCATGGATGATGAGTTATGAATGTTGCTTTTCTGTCAACTGCCTGACAACAATTTGTTTATCATGCCATTAAATGCTTCCGAGAGAGTTGCCGCTAATGAACCTATGGCCCCGGGGTCCATTCTCCATTAAATATCAATACTTGTGTTCCTCAATTGCCCTTTTATTTACTCTTACTATTTTGTCATTTTGCTATATCACTTCTATCATTGTTTGCTTTTTACCTTGCAACTAACAAGACGAGGGGATTGACAACCCCCTTGCCAAGTTGGGTGCAACCATTTATTTTGTTTGTGTGCATGTGCTGCTTATCTTGTTAGCTGGAGACTCCTACTAGTTTAATTAAACCCTGGTCTTAACTGAGGGAAATACTTTATGCTGCTATGCTACATCACCCTTTCTCTTTGGGGAGATCCAACAACTCCTACGGGGGTGACAGGCCCCAGACCCCCCCCCCCCGCGCGGTCCACCCATCATGGACCTTCCAGCCAGGTCGCCCAGGTGCGTGCCGTCCGAGCAAATCGGATGACGCGGAGCCACCCCGAGAGGTTCCCGACGCAAGCCACCTGACAACTGATGACCAGGAGGCTCTCTTCGCCCGCGAGCAGCCCAGGAAGGCGACTAATCCAATATCCTTTACAGGACTAATATAATTTGTTATCATCTCCTGCCTTGTCTCTAGGAGAGGCTTCTTACCCTCCAAGCCTTGTACTCTATATAAACCCATCGAGAGGTTCAATACAACACGCACCGCATTATGCCAATTATCTCTCCTCTCTAATACTCTTACACAAACACTGTATGAACATAATCATTTGCAAATAGTTGAGAAAAAAATTCATCAAATAGTTTGCTTAGTTTTTGGGATGCAGTTGGTTTGTGCGCTAATGGCGCAACAGGTCATCTTGTTGTTATAAAGAACAATGATAACCACCCTTATGAAACTTGTAATTATGAAGAGAAATACTCCCCCACTAACATACATCTACGCTAACCAAACCCCAACCGCTCATAATGTATACTAAAACCTAATTAGAGGTTAATTTGAGAGAGATCATGTCATACCTTTGATGGGCACGTCGCGGACTTTGAGTTGCTATCATGTATGCTCACCGAAAGTCGCCTACCCTGACGAGCACTCACATTGCCTTGGCTCGCACCACACTCGCCATAGCCAACACCATGCTTACGCCCTGCTTCCACCCATAATAACCTCCTCCATTCGTTGGCGCCGCCCTTGGCAAAGCTTCGCCATCACTGTGTTGGGGAACATAGTCATTTCAAAATTTTCCTACGTACACGCAAGATCATGGTGATGGCATAGCAACGAGAGGGGAGAGTGTTGTCCACGTACCCTCGTAGACCGTAAGCGGAAGCGTTATGACAACGCGGTTGATGTAGTCGTACGTCTTCACGATCCGACCGATCCAAGTACCGAACGTACGGCACCTCCGAGTTCAGCACACGTTCAGCTCGATGACGTTCCCCGGGCTCCGATCCAGCTAAGCGTCGGGGATGAGTTCCGTCAGCACGACGGCGTGGTGACGATGATGATGTTCTACCGGCGCAGGGCTTCGCCTAAACTCTGCGACGATATGACCGAGGTGGAATATGGTGGAGGGGGGCACCGCACACGGCTAAGGAACGATCCGTAGATCAACTTGTGTTGTCCTAGAGGTGCCCCCCTGCCCCCGTATATAAAGGAGCAAGGGGGGGCGGCCGGCCTAGGAGGGGGCGCGCCAAGGGGAGTCCTACTCCCACCGGGAGTAGGACTCCCTCCTTCCTTGTTGGAGTAGGAGAAGGGGAAAGAGGGGGAGAGGAAGAAGGAAAAGGGGGCTGCGCCCCTTGTCCAATTTGGACCAGAGGGGGGGCGCAGGCCTCCTTCCTTTTGGCCTCTCTCTTCTATTCCCGTATGGCCCAATAAGGCCCATATACTCCCCGGCGAATTCCCGTAACTCTCCTGTACTCTGAAAAATACCCGAATCACTCGGAACCTTTCCGAACTCCGAATATAGTCGTCCAGTATATCGATCTTTACGTCTCGACCATTTTGAGACTCCTCGTCATGTCCCCGATCTCATCTGGGACTCCGAACTCCTTCGGTACATCAAAACTCATAAACTCATAATATAACTGTCATCGAAACCTTAAGCGTGCGGACCCTACGGGTTCGAGAACTATGTAAACATGACCTAGAACTATTCTTGGTCAATAACCAATAGCGGAACCTGGATGCCCATATTGGCTCCTACATATTCTACGAAGATCTTTATCGGTGAAACCGCATAACAACATACTTTGTTCCCTTTGTCATCGGTATGTTACTTGCCCGAGATTCGATCGTCGGTATCCAATACCTAGTTCAATCTCGTTACCGGCAAGTCTCTTTACTCGTTACATAATGCATCATCCCGCAACTAACTCATTACTCACATTGCTTGCAAGGCTTATAGTGATGTGCATTACCGAGAGGGCCCAGAGATACCTCTCCGACAATCGGAGTGACAAAACCTAATCTCGAAATACGCCAACCCAACATGTACCTTTGGAGACACCTGTAGTACTCCTTTATAATCACCCAGTTACGTTGTGACGTTTGGTAGCACCCAAAGTGTTCCTCTTGTAAACGGGAGTTGCATAATCTCATAGTTACAGGAACAGTATAAGTCATGAAGAAAGCAATAGCAACATATTAAACGATCAAGTGCTAGGCTGACGGAATGGGTCATGTCAATCACATCATTCTCCTAATGATGTGATCCCATTAATCAAATGACAACACATGTCTATGGTTAGGAAACATAACCATCTATGATTAATGAGCTAGTCAAGTAGAGGCATACTAGTGACTATATGTTTGTCTATGTATTCACACATGTATTATGTTTCCGGTTAATACAATTCTAGCATGAATAATAAACATTTATCATGATATAAGGAAATAAATAATAACTTTATTATTGCCTCTAGGGCATATTTCCTTCACACTGCACCAACCATCGTTGACGCCGCCCATGCTAAGCTTGCCACCGCTACACCAACCATCGCCGGAGCCGCCCCTGCCAAGCTCCGTCAATGGCCATCCGAAGCGTGCAACTCATCCACGTGGTTAGGGATCCTCCACCTCTATCCCATGGCCATACTGGGGTGGTGGATGTCAACAGAAGGGTGGATCTCCGGAACTTGTTGCCTCTCCGGTTGGGAGTCACGAAAGACGGACGAGTAAACGAAACATAAAGAAAGAGAGATATGAGAGAATGACCCGAGGAAGAAGAAAGGCCCACGGGTTGTCCTGTGAATTTTCGTGGACAACGACAATGAAAGCTTCTTTGTTGTTGGCGACAGTGACATTAATAAATGTCGGTTGGTGGGGAGTTGTGGGAGCGGGAGCAGACAACTCGCGATCACTTTTTGTAGTTGGCATCAATGAAAAGACCTTTTCAGGTAGGCGACCACGAAAACCCCCTTTTCATGGGTGGGGGCAACACGTACTTCTTTTCGTTCTCGGCAACACCGAAAACTGCCTTTTCATTGCTTACTTCAACGACATGGTACTAGATTTGATGTTTCTGTGACAATAATTATAGTTTGAGGATTTCATATCCCCCCCCTAATGGCCATATGGGCAAACCACTTGCCCGAGGTTCTTGGAGGCACATTCATTGATCCTGCTATCAAATGTATACCATATATCGTCAAACAACAATCGTTGCTATTTTTTCTACTCTCACAATGAGTCACGTCATTAAGATTACGTGAACCATTGAATTTTGAATTTGCAGCTTGGCCTATTAAAACCATCCGTGATCGGTACGTGTCTCTCTACCATCATACCATCAATATGCATTCATGCATTTCAAGAGTGTTTTAAATCCCATCACATTTAGTCATCACATTTCTTTCTGATGATATCGTCGCATATTTAACCTATTATTATGTTAAAAAATGCGTTGCTGCATTTTCACATTTTAAATTTTAGAATTATTTATATTATGTACGTACATAATTGTATTCAAAAACAATTCTCCAAATCCACCACAATGCTCGAGGCACCGTCTAGTTTTTGCAGCAGCAAACACCATGCATTCTATTCCCTCGAGCCCGAACTCTTGCCCTGCGTGAACATGAGCCCCGTCGAAATAGGGGGATTTGATAATTTGCTACTTTATTACTTTACACTTTGATAATTTGCAACTGCTTACATTGACTTTGATATTTTACCACATCTTACTTTGGACTTTGATATTTTGCCCTTGCCCACAAGAAAAGATGAGATTGTCCCTGCTCCACCCCATTAACCACGCACAACATCCCCTCCCCGTTCCCCAACTCTCTCTCGCCCGTACTTCCAGAGGGACATGGGTGACGACGGTGGATACTCCCGGCAACGCAGGGGCCGTCACAGCAGGACGGGCAAGCAAGCAAGCTGCAACATCACCACCAACAACTAGCAAGGCTAATTAGCACATCAAGAAAGCAGCAGTAGCACGGGCCGCATGAGTGCACGAGCACGAACAAGGGGGATAGTGAATCCATCACCTGGTTGTTGCCATCGCTGTCGTCCGACACGCCCTGGCTCTCGCCCGTACATCATCGACGCAAACGAGGGAGAGAGAGAAGCATGTCCCGCATACATCGCCGGCGCGAACGGGGGAGGGGGGGAGAAGCATGTCCCGCGTACGCCTGGAGCTCGAGCAACAATTCCTTGGACGCGACATGCGCATCGGCGAGGAGCAAAAATCGGGAGCGACGGCTAGGCGGCTCGACTTGCCACCCGTGGAGGAGCACCGCGACGTCACGCGAGCCTGCATGTCTTCGGGGTTGGCATCGCTGTTGCTCGTGGCGAGGAACGAGGAGCACGGGGTGGTGACAGGGAGGAGCAAGGGGCGGTGCCAGAGAGCTGCAAGTGCGGCGGCGGGGAGCAGCAAGGGCCAGCGCCAAGGAGCAGCAAGGGCGGCTTCAAGGAGTGCCTAGTCGGCTGGTTCATCGGGCACATTGGGGAATTTCACGTGAATGGCTCGGTCTTCAGTCGAACATGTACAAAGGGACATGCTTCTGGAGACAGACAATAGGATGGCTGTTCTGACCTCCCTCCCCTCTCCCTCCCCTCACGCCGGCCGCCGATCGACGGCGACATGCGCTGATGCAGTCACGCCGGAGACGATGGTTGTGGGGCGCGTTCGTGTACGGCTCGGTGCGTCCCATGTACCGCAACAGACCGCGGACCCAGGGCTTCTCGGGCCTGCGCCCGACACGCACGCCATGGCGGGACCGGGAGGTGGGGCGAACCCGGGCCAGGTGGGGCCGACAGCTACAGGGCACGCAGTTAGGGTTGTGGAGGGGATAAATCCCACACCGCCGCCTCCACACCCACCTCAGTCCATTCCAGATCTCGATCTACTCCTTCTCCACTTCTGGGAGGCGCCTAGGGTTTCGGTGCCTAGGGTTTCCCCGTCGTTTGGCTGGTGGGAGGGGAAGGCGGGGGGCGACCGTGAAGGAAATATGCCCTAGAGGCAATAATAAAGTTATTATTTATTTCCTTATATCATGATAAATGTTTATTATTCATGCTAGAATTGTATTAACCGGAAACATAATACATGTGTGAATACATAGACAAACATAGTGCCACTAGTATGCCTCTACTTGACTAGCTCGTTTATCAAAGATGGTTATGTTTCCTAGCCATGGACAAAAGAGTTGTCATTTGATTAACGGGATCACATCATTGGGAGAATGATGCGATTGACTTGACCCATTCCGTTAGCTTAGCACTTGATCGTTTAGTATGTTGCTATTGCTTTCTTCATGACTTATACATGTTCCTGTAACTATGAGATTATGCAACTCCCGTTTACCGGAGGAACACTTTGGGTGCTACCAGACGTCACAACGTAACTGGGTGATTATAAAGGAGTACTACAGGTGTCTCCAAAGGTACATGTTGGGTTGGCGTATTTCGAGATTAGGTTTTGTCACTCCGATTGTCGGAGAGGTATCTCTGGGCCCTCTCGGTAATGCACATCACTATAAGCCTTGCAAGCAATGTGACTAATGAGTTAGTTGCGGGATGATGCATTATGTAACGAGAAAAGAGACTTGCCGGTAACGAGATTGAACTAGGTATTGGATACCGACGATCGAATCTCGGGCAAGTAACATACCGATGACAAAGGGAACAACGTATGTTGTTATGCGGTTTGACCGATAAAGATCTTCGTAGAATATGTAGGAGCCAATATGAGCATCCAGGTTCCGCTATTGGTTATTGACCAAGAATAGTTCTAGGTCATGTCTACATAGTTCTCGAACCCGTAGGGTCCGCACGCTTAAGGTTTCGATGACAGTTTTGTTACGAGTTTATGAGTTTTGATGTACCGAAGGAGTTCGGAGTCCCGGATGAGATCAGGGACATGACGAGGAGTCTCGAAATGGTCGAGACGTAAAGATCAATATATTGGACGACTATATTCGGAATTCGGAAAGGTTCCGAGTGATTCGGGTATTTTTCGGAGTACCGGAGAGTTACGGGAATTCGCCGGGGAGTATATGGGCCTTATTGGGCCATACGGGAATAGAGGAGAGAGGCCGAAAGGAAGGAGGCGCGCAGCCCCCCTTTGGTCCGAATTGGACAAAGGGTGCGGCCCCCCTTTCCTTCCTCCTCTCCTCCTCTTTCCCCCCTTCTCGTACTCCAACTAGGAAGGAGGGAGTCCTACTCCCGGTGGGAGTAGGACTCCCCTTGGCGCGCCCCTCCTAGGCCGGCCACCCCCTCCCCCCTTGCTCCTTTATATACGGGGGCAGGGGGCACCTCTAGGCACAACAACACAAGTTGATCTATGGATCGTTCCTTAGCCGTGTGCGGTGCCCCCCTCCACCATATTCCACCTCGGTCATATTGTCGCGGAGTTCAGGCGAAGCCCTGCGCCGGTAGAGCATCATCATCGTCACCACGCCGTCGTGCTGACGGAACTCATCCCCAACACTTTGCTGGATCGGAGTCCGGGGATTGTCATCGAGCTGAACGTGTGCTGAACTCGGAGGTGCCGTACGTTCGGTACTTGGATCGGTCGGATCGTGAAGACGTACGACTACATCAACCGCATTGTCATAACGCTTCCGCTTACGGTCTACGAGGGTACGTGGACAACACTCTCTCCTCTCGTTGCTATGCCATCACCATGATCTTGCGTGTACGTAGGAATTTTTTTGAAATTACTACGTTCCCCAACAGTGGCATCCGAGCCTAGGTTTTATGCGTTGATGTTATATGCACGAGTAGAACACAAGTGAGTTGTGGGCGATACAAGTCATACTGCTTACCAGCATGTCATACTTTGGTTCGGCGATATTGTAAGATGAAGCGGCCTGGACCGACATTACGCGTACGCTTACGCGAGACTGGTTTCACCGTTACGAGCACTCGTGCTTAAAGGTGGCTGGCGAGTGTCTGTCTCTCTCACTTTAGCTGAATCGAGTGTGGCTACGCCCGGTCCTTGCGAAGGTTAAAACAGCACCAACTTGACGAACTATTGTTGTGGTTTTTATGCGTAGGTAAGAACGGTTCTTGCTAAAGCCCGTAGCAGCCACGTAAAATTTGCAACAACAAAGTAGAGGACGTCTAACTTGTTTTTGCAGGGCATGTTGTGATGTGATATGGTCAAGACGTGATGCTATATTTTATTGTATGAGATGATCATGTTTTGTAACCGAAGTTATCGGCAACTGGCAGGAGCCATATGGTTGTCGCTTTATTGTATGAAATGCAAACGCCCTGTAATTGCTTTACTTTATCTCTAAGCGGTAGCGATAGTCGTAGAAGCAATAGATGGCGTAACGACAACGATGCTACGATGGAGATCAAGGTGTCGCGCTGGTGACGATGGTGATCACGACGGTGCTTCGAAGATGGAGATCACAAGCACAAGATGATGATGGCCATATCATATCACTTATATTGATTGCATGTGATGTTTATCCTTTATGCATCTTATCTTGCTTTGATTGACGGTAGCATTTTAAGATGATCTCTCACTAATAATCAAGAAGTGTTCTCCCTGAGTATGCACCGTTGCGAAAGTTCTTCGTGCTGAGACACCACGTGATGATCGGGTGTGATAGGCTCTACGTTCAAATACAACGGGTGCAAAACAGTTGCACACGCGGAATACTCAGGTCATACTTGACGAGCCTAGCATATACAGATATGGCCTCGGAACACGGAGACCGAAAGGTCGAACGTGAATCATATAGTAGATATGATCAACATAGTGATGTTCACCATTGAAACTACTCCATCTCACGTGACGATCGGAGATGGTGTAGTTGATATGGATCACGTAATCACTTAGAGGATTAGAGGGATGTCTATCTAAGTGGGAGTTCTTAAGTAATATGATTAATTGAACTTAAATTTATCATGAACTTAGTCCTGGTAGTTTTTTGCAAATTATGTTGTAGATCAATAGCTTGCGTTATTGCTTTCATATGTTTGTTTTGATATGTTCCTAGAGAAAATTATGTTGAAAGATGTTAGTAGCAATGATGCGGATTGGATCCGTGATATGAGGTTTATCCTCATTGCTGCACAGAAGAATTATGTCCTTAATGCACCGCTAGGTGACAGACCTATTACAGGAGCAGATGCAGACGTTATGAATGTTTGAGTAGCTCAATATGATGACTACTTGATAGTTTAGCGCATCATGCTTAACAGCTTAGAATCGGGACTTCAAAGACGTTTTGAACGTCATGGACCATATGAGATGTTCCAGGAGTTGAAGTTAATATTTCAAGCAAATACCCGAGTTGAGAGATATGAAGTCCCCAACAAGTTCTATGGCTAAAAGATGGAGGAGAATCTCTCAACTAGTGAGCATGTGCTCAGATTGTCTGGGTATTACAATCGCTTGAATCAAGTGGGAGTTAATCTTCCAGATAAGATAGTGATTGACAGAATTCTCTAGTCACCATCACTAAGTTACTAGAACTTTGTGATGAATTATAGTATGCAAGGGATGACGAAAACGATTCCCGAGCTCTTCGTGATGTTGAAATCAACGAAGGTAGAAATCAAGAAAGAGCATCAAGTGTTGATGGTTGACAAGATCACTAGTTTCAAGAAAAAGGGCAAAGGGAAAGAAAGGGGAACTTCAAGTAGAATGACAAGCAAGTTGTCACTCCCATGAAGAAGCCCAAAGCTGAACCAAAGCCTGAAACTGAGTGCTTACACTGCAAAGGAAATGGTCACTGGAAACGGAAATACCCTGAATATTTGGTGGATAAGAAGGATGGCAAAGTGAACAAGGGTATATTTGATATACAGGTTATTGATGTGTGCCTTACTAGTGTTTATAGTAGCCCCTGAGTATTTGATACTTGTTCGGTTGCTAAAAAATAGTGATTCGAAATAGGAGTTACAGAATAAACAGAGACTAGTTGAAGGGGAAGTGACGATGAGTGTTGGAAGTAGTTCCCAGATTGATATGATCATCATCGCACACTCCCTATACTTTCGGGATTAGTGTTAAACCTAAATAAATGTTATTTGGCGTTTGCGTTGAGCATGAATATGATTTGATCATGTTTATTGCAATACGGTTATTCATTTAAAGTCAGAGAATAATTGTTGTTCTGTTTACATGAATAAGACCTTCGATGGTCATACACCCAATGAACATAGTTTGTTGGATCTCGATCGTAGTGATACACATGTTCATAATATTGGTGCCAAAAGATGAAAAGTTAATAATGATAGTGCAACTTGTTTGTGGCACTGCCGTTTGGGTCATATCGGTGTAAAGCGCATGAAGAAACTCCATAAAGATGGATTTTTGGAATCACTTGGTTATGAATCATTTGATGCTTGCGAACCGTGCCTGTTGGGCAAGATGACTAAAACTCCGTTCTCCGGAACAATGGAACGAGCTACTGACTTATTGGAAACAATACATACCGATGTATACGGTCCAATGAGTGTTGATGCTCGTGGCAAGTATCGTTATTTTCTAACCTTTACAGATGATTTGAGCAGATATGGGTATATCTACTTGATGAAACATAAGTCTGAAATAGTTGAAAAGTTCAAAGAATTTCAGAGTAAAGTGGAAAAATCATCGTAACAAGAAAAATAAAGTTTCCACGATCTGATCATGGAGACGAATATTTGAGTTACGAGTTTGGTCTTCAATTAAAACAATGTGGAATAGTTTCACAGCTCACGCCACCTGGAACACCACGACGTTATGGTGTGTCCGAAAGTCGTAACCGCACTTTATTGGATATGGTGCGATCTATGATGTCTCTTATTGATTTACCATTATCGTTTTGGGGTTATGCATTAGAGACAGCTGCATTCACGTTAAAAGGGCACCATCTAAATCCGTTGAGACAACGCCTTATGAACTGTGGTTTGGCAAGAAACCAAAGTTATCGTTTCTTAAAAGTTTGGGGCTGCGATGCTTATGTGAAAAAGTTTCAACCTGATAAGCTCGAACCCAAATCGGAGAAGTGCGTCTTCATAAAATACCCAAAGGAAACTGTTGGGTACACCTTCTATCACAGATTCGAAGGCAAAACATTCGTTGCTAACAATGGATCCTTTCTAGAGAAGGAGTTTCTCTCGAAAGAAGTGAGTGGGAGGAAAGTAGAGCTTGATAAGGTAATTTGTACCTTCTCCCGAATTGGAAAGTAGTTCATCACAGAAATCAGTTCCAGTGATTCCTACACCAATTAGTGAGGAAGCTAATGATGATGATCATGAAACTTCAGATCAAGTTACTACCAAACTTTGTAGATCTTCCAGATTAAGATCCGCACCAGAGTGGTACAGTATTCTTATTCTGGAAGTCATGTTACTAGACCATGATGAACCTACGAACTATGAGGAAGCGATGATGAGCCCAAATTTCACGAAATGGCTTGAGGCCATAAAATCTGAGATATGATCCATGTATGAGAACAAAGTATGGACTTTGATTGACTTGCTCGATGATCAGCAAGCCATGTTAAATAAATGGATCTTCAAGAGGAAGACGGACATTGATAGTAGTGTTACTATCTACTAAGCTCGACTTGTTGCGAAATGTTTTCAACAAGTTCAAGGTGTTGAATACGATGAGATTTTCTCACTCGTATCGAAGCTTAAGTCTATCTGAATCATGTTAGCAATTGCCACATTTTATGAAATCTGGCAAATGGATGTCAAAACTGCATTCCTTAATGGATTTATTAAAGAAGAGTTGTATATGATGCAACCAGAAAGTTTTTGTCAATCCTAAAGATGCTAACAAAGTGTGCAAGGTCCAGCAATCCATCAATGGACTGGTGCAAGCATCTCGGAGTTGGAATATACGCTTTGATGAGTTGATCAAAGCATATGGTTTTATACAGACTTTTCAAGAAGCCTGTATTTACAAGAAAGTGAGTGGGAGCTCTGTAGCATTTCTAATATTATATGTGGATGACATATTGTTAATTGGAAATGATATGGAAATTCTGGATAGCATGAAAGGATACTTGAATAAGAGTTTTTCAAAGCAAGACCTCGGTGAAGCTGCTAGCACATTGAGCATCAAGATCTATATAGATAGATCAAGACGCTTGATAAGATTTTTCAATGAGTACATACCTTGATAAATTTTTGAAATAGTTCAAAATGGAACAGTCAAAGAAGGAGTTCTTGCCTGTGTTACAAGGTGTGAAGTTGAGTAAGACTCAAGACCCGACCATTACAGAAAATAGAAAGAGAATGAAAAGTCATTCTCTATGCCTCAGTCACAGGTTCTATAAAGTATGCTATGCTATGAACCAGACCTATTGTATACCTTGCTCTGTGTTTGGCAAAGGAATACAATTTTGATCTAATAAGTAGATCACTGGACATGGGTCAACAATATCCTTAGTGAGGACTAAGGAGATGTTTCTCGATTATGGAGGTGATAAAAGAGCCCATCGTAAAAGTTACAACGATGCAAGCTTTTACACCAATCCAGATGACTCTAAGTCTCAATCTGGATACATATTGAAAGTGGGAGCAATTAGCTAGAGTAGCTCCGTGCAGAGCATTGTGGACATAGAATATTTGCGAAATACATACGGCTCTGAATATGACAGACCCGTTGACTAAGCTTCTCTCACGAGCAAAACATGATCATACTCTAGTAAACCCTTTGGGTGTTGATCACATGATGATGTGAACTATGGGTATTAATCACATGCAGATGTGAATATTGGTGTTAAATCACATGATGATGTGAACTAGATTATTGACTCTAGTGCAAGTGAGAGACTGAAGGAAATATGCCCTAGAGGCAATAATAAAGTTATTATTTATTTCCTTATATCATGATAAATGTTTATTATTCATGCTAGAATTGTATTAACCGGAAACATAATACATGTGTGAATACATAGACAAACATAGTGTCACTAGTATGCCTCTACTTGACTAGCTCGTTTATCAAAGATGGTTATGTTTCCTAGCCATGGACAAAAGAGTTGTCATTTGATTAATGAGATCACATCATTGGGAGAATGATGTGATTGACTTGACCCATTCCGTTAGCTTAGCACTTGATCGTTTAGTATGTTGCTATTGCTTTCTTCACGACTTATACATGTTCCTGTAACTATGAGATTATGCAACTCCCGTTTACCGGAGGAACACTTTGGGTGCTACCAAACGTCACAACGTAACTGGGTGATTATAAAGGAGTACTACAGGTGTCTCCAAAGGTACATGTTGGGTTGGCGTATTTCGAGATTAGGTTTTGTCACTCCGATTGTCGGAGAGGTATCTTTGGGCCCTCTCGGTAATGCACATCACTATAAGCCTTGCAAGCAATGTGACTAATGAGTTAGTTGCGGGATGATGCATTATGTAACGAGAAAAGAGACTTGCCGGTAACGAGATTGAACTAGGTATTGGATACCGACGATCGAATCTCGGGCAAGTAACATACCGATGACAAAGGGAACAACGTATGTTGTTATGCGGTTTGACCGATAAAGATCTTCGTAGAATATGTAGGAGCCAATATGAGCATCCAGGTTCCGCTATTGGTTATTGACTAAGAATAGTTCTAGGTCATGTCTACATAGTTCTCGAACCCGTAGGGTCCGCACGCTTAAGGTTTCGATGACAGTTTTGTTATGAGTTTATGAGTTTTGATGTACCGAAGGAGTTCGGAGTCCCGGATGAGATCAGGGACATGACGAGGAGTCTCGAAATGGTCGAGACGTAAAGATCAATATATTGGACGACTATATTCGGAATTCGGAAAGGTTCCGAGTGATTCGGGTATTTTTCGGAGTACCGGAGAGTTACGGGAATTCGCCGGGGAGTATATGGGCCTTATTGGGCCATACGGGAATAGAGGAGAGAGGCCGAAAGGAAGGAGGCGCGCAGCCCCCCTCTGGTCCGAATTGGACAAGGGGTGCGGCCCCCCTTTCCTTCCTCCTCTCCCCCTCTTTCCCCCCTTCTCGTACTCCAACAAGGAAGGAGGGAGTCCTACTCCCGGTGGGAGTAGGACTCCCCTTGGCGCGCCCCTCCTAGGCCGGCCGGCCCCTCCCCCCTTGCTCCTTTATATACGGGGGCAGGGGGGCACCTCTAGGCACAACAACACAAGTTGATCTACGGATCGTTCCTTAGCCGTGTGCGGTGCCCCCCTCCACCATATTCCACCTCGGTCATATCGTCGTGGAGTTTAGGCGAAGCCCTGCGCCGGTAGAGCATCATCATCGTCACCACGCCGTCGTGCTGACGGAACTCATCCCCGACACTTTACTGGATTGGAGTCCGGGGATCGTCATCGAGCTGAACGTGTGCTGAACTCGGAGGTGCCGTACGTTCGGTACTTGGATCGGTCGGATCTTGAAGACGTATGACTACATCAACCGCGTTGTCATAACGCTTCCGCTTACGGTCTACGAGGGTACGTGGACAACACTCTCTCCTCTCGTTGCTATGCCTTCACCATGATCTTGCGTGTACGTAGGAAATTTTTTGAAATTACTACGTTCCCCAACAGACCGCAGATCCTTCGCCCAGGTCGCCGCATCTTGACCAAGATCCATGGCGGATTGGGGCGCGGAGAATCACGGACACCGGCTCGATGGCTTCGGAGCGGGCCGGGCCGGACGCGGTGCTGGTCGCTTCGGTCGGGGAGTCGGGCGTGGGGCGGCGGTGGCGGCCGCAACATGGTATGGACGCGCGACATCGAGGAGGGCGGCCAGGTCTCCACCAACATGGAGCAGGGCACACGGGCGACAGATCGTGCAAGGTGGGAGGCGGCGGCCATGGAGACGCAGAGCGACGGCCGCCGGACTGAGAGATGGGGGGACATCAACCAAGGAAAGGCGGCCACGGGAGATCCAGGACAGCGCGACCCTCATCCCCAACAAGATGCACGTCTGCAACAAGATCGTCGTCAAGAAACTCCAGGAAGAAGGAATGCTGCCCCACTAGTGGGCGACGCTGAGGTTTGCTTTAGCTGCAAAGAATCAGGGCATGTTCCTATGTGCTGTCCTCGGGCTGTGTGTGGTAGATGCGGTACTAGCGGTCATCTTGCTCCGATCTGCAATACTGTTCTTCCTTGGGAATGTGTGGCCCCTATGTGTGGATTCCAAGCCAAAGGGAATGGGTTTTTCTATATTCATGATGCTAGCACGCCTAAACAGAACACTGATAGGAACAGATTCATTGTGATCACTGTTGTTGAGGGGCAGGCTAGTGGTAGACAGTTGGAGGAATTTTTCAATGCTTACATTAACACAAACTGGAAATGTTCGGCCAGATCGATTGGGCTCAATACTTTTGTTATGAGATTTCCCTCGCCCAGGGATGTGGACAAAGCATGTTTCGCTGAAACCATGAATATAAAAAGTTGTGGGGCTGTGGTAAGTCTTAAGAAGTGGTCTGAATCTGTTGGTGCCAAGGGCGTACTTAACATTGCTTGGGTCAATGTTAGCAACATCCCTTTGGACAAAAGGCATGAAATGAACATTGCATATGTTGGATCTTTGGTGGGTGTGACCTTGGAAATTGATAAATCCACTGTGCACAGACCTGAATCGGTCAGAATTAAGTTGGGTTGCAGAGATGCTGAAAATATCCCAGGAAAAGCTGAGGGAGTGCTAGGTGATCACTTCTATGATTTCTTCTACTCTGTTGACAAGATTCTGGTTAAAAATCCTCCAAAAGAAAGTGTTACTATGGCCCAGGAATCTGACAAAGGTGTGTCGCCAAAAAGAGCTAGGATTAATGAAAATATTCGAAATGCTGGGCAGGGGGACTCCTATTCTACTATGGGGAACCTCTCTGTCCCACCAAACTCTGTTGGAAATGGAGGCAATTTGACTACTGTAAATGAAAGAGTGGAAGAAGAGGAAGAGGATGGGGTGAAACAAAAAGAGAGTGAGGAAAATTTCTCTGAGGAAGAAAGTGATGAGGTGGATAATGAACTTCTTATTGATACCCTTGCTGCTGAGAACATGAAGGAGCAGGCGGAAGGAGTGGAATCACATGGGGGCCAGTACTATGATAATATTGTGGTTAATTCCCTGCAAATTATACCCAGTGTTCCATTGATAAGGAAGTCTCTATCCTATCTGGATGCTGTGCTTGGACAACCTGTGGTTACTGAAGTTTCTTTTGATGAGGTGACATGCCAGCAAGCCCCTGCGTTATACTCTGTACAATCTCCTACTGATTCAGGGGAAGAAAATATGGAGGTTATTCCTACCCCACCTGTGATGAATGAGACCCAAACCAGAATGAGCCAGAGGACAGCTGGCGGCAATCTTGAGCATATGGGGGTTCGAGCAGAGAAAATGACCAGGAAGAGAAACCTCCAAGGTAATGAAAAAAACCCAAACTCCAACTCCTTTGAGATTCTTACAAATCTAGAGATTGTTGATACTGCTGCTAAAATGGGAGTGGATATCCCTGACAGCAATTTTACTGTTGTTGATGTGATTAGGGAATTGGAAAAATCTAGAGCTAATTTAGCTGAGAAAACTGAAACTAATGCCCAACAACAGGAAAAAGTGTTGTTTATAACTAATGGTGCTGGAGATGTATCTCCTTTAAATACTGAATGGTTGAAAGATGGGGAGATTGAGGAGGATGATTTTACTATGGTTATATCTAGACGGAAAGAAAAAAAGAAAGTCAATGTAGTCATATCTAAACCTGTGACTAGAAGTCAAAAGAATAAAGTGTGTTCTGATGCTGGTTCGACCATGGCTCCTGGTAAACCTAGCAACAAGAACCACTCCCCCAAATACAAGAAAAAATGATTAATTTGTTTTGGAACTATAGAGGTGTGGGGAAGAGAGGTATGGCAACCTGTATTCTAGACTTGATTAGAGATCACGGTTTGGACTTTGTTGGTATTTAGGAAACTATGAAAAAGGATTTTTCCTCTAAATTCTTGAGGAAAATTGATCCTGGGGAATGTTTTGAGTGGAAATGGACTCCCTCAGTGGGCAAATCTGGGGGGGATTTTATGTGGTACTAAGAAAGACACTTTTGATGTTAAAAACTGTGAGGTAGGTAAATACATCATGAAAATAGAGGTGTGGGATAAGAGTAAGAAGCTGAACTATTGTGTTCTAGTGGTCTATGGATCTGCTCATGAGGAGCATAAGGTGGAATTCCTGACTGAATTGTCTGACATGTGCGGTAATATTACTTACCCTTACATTGTGGGTGGGGATTTCAATATTTTAAGATACGCCGGGAGAAGAATAAGAGAACCAGAACTAGCAATGCTTCTGATTTGTTTAATTACATCATCAATACCTTCTGTCTTAGGGAGGTAGATATGAATGGAGGCTTATATACGTGGTCGAATAAGCAGCAAAACCCTACCCTAGAAAAGTTGGACCGAGTACTTATGTCCAGTTCTTGGGAGAGGCAGTTTCCTTTAACGTTTGTTAGAAAGCTAGTCAAAGAGATTTCGGATCACAGCCCCTTGATCCTGAATACTGATGACTTTTTGCCTAATCCAGTCCGTAAGAGAGACTTCAAATTCGATCTTAACTGGCTCAAAAACCCGGAATTTATAACCTTAGTTGCTAAGGTGTGGTTGAAACCGGTCAATTCTAAAAATCCCATTGATGTACTAAACATTAAGTTGAAGAGATTCAAAAAATTCTTTAAAGGATGGGGTGCAAATCTTTTTGGCAAGTCAAGAAAGAGGAGAAAGGACCTCAGGGAGGAGTTAGAGCATCTGGAAAAATTGGAAGAAACGGATGTGTTGTCTCCTGACTTATATGAGAGGAAAGTTGAGATTTCGGCAGAATTATATAATCTGTTGGTGGAGGAGGAGGTGGCTTGGATGCAAAAAGCACACGAAAATTGGCTCTTGAAAGGGGATAGAAATACTGACTACTTTCACAGAATTGTGAATGGGAGGAGGCGGAGAAATACTATTTTTTCTCTTAGTTGTGGAGATGTGATTATTGAAGGGAATAATAATCTCTTGGAACATGCCACAAAATTCTATAAGGACCTTTTTGGGCCAGCAGTTGGAAACTTATGTAAAATGAAGGAAGATATGTGGGGATCACAAGAGAAATTGTCAGACATTGACAACTTTATCCTTACTAGACCCTTTTCTGAAACAGAAGTCAAGAATGCGCTATTCTCTATGAAACCAAATAAAGCTCCTGGTCCAGATAATATTCCTATTGAGTTTTTCCAACATTGTTGGGAGATAGTGAAAAATGAGGTGATGATGCTATTTGACTGGTTCCATGATAACAAACTGGATGTGCAACGTCTCAATTATGGGATCATAACTCTACTGCCTAAGGTTGTGGGGGCAAACAAGATCCAGCAATTTAGGCCTATATGCTTGCTTAGATGCATATACAAGCTGATCACCAAAGTACTGACTATTCGTCTGGAACCTTTTGTGGATATTCTTTTCAGTAGACATCAGAATGCTTTCATTAAGAAGCGTGACGTCATGGATGGGATCATGTCCCTGCATGAAATCTTGCACCACACTTACAATAGGAAGAAAACTGGTATTGTGTTGAAACTTGACTTCGAAAAGGCTTACGATAAAGTCAACTGGGACTTCCTATTAGATTGCCACAGAATGAGAGAATTCCACCCGAAATCGGTCGAGTGGGTCAGTAAAATTTTAGTGGGGGGTACAGTTAGTGTGAAGTTGAATGACGAGGTGGGCCCATACTTTCAAAGCTCGAAAGGGGTGCGCCAAGGGGACCCTTTCTCACCGTTTCTTTTCAATTTAGCTGCTGATTGTTTGACAAAGATGATTCTTAAAGCCCAACAAAATGGCTTGTTCAAAGGTCTGGCCTCGGACTTAATTCCAAATGGGGTAGCTATTCTCCAGTACGTGGATGACACAATCTTATGCTTCGAGGATGATATCAGGAATGCTTTGAACATTAAGTTGCTTTTATACCTCTTTGAGGTCATGTCAGGTTTAAAAATTAACTTCCTGAAGAGCGAGATCTTCTCTGTCCGTGCGGACGATGAGACTATGCATAAGTATGCTGATATGTTTAACTGCCAGATAGGTGATTTCCCTATGAAATACCTAGGCATGCCTGTCAGTTATGCTGGTTTGAAATGTGGTGATTGGAGTTTTGTGAAGGACAAATTCACCGTGCATGGTGAAAACTGGATTAGTGAAGTACTATCTATGGGAGGGAGGCTTATTAAAGTAAATGCGGTACTGTCCCATATACCGACGTTTTACATGTCCATGTTCCTTTTAAACAAGACTACTCTAGAAAGGTGGGATAAGCCGAGAAGGAAATTCTTCTGGCATAGGAAGGGAAAGAAAAGAGGATATCATATGGTCAAATGGGACCGCGTTTGTCGGTCTAAAAAGAAAGGAGGCCTAGGGGTTAAGGACCTGAGAAAACAAAATATAAGCTTGCTGGTGAAATGGTGGTGGAAGTTAGATAAAAATAAGGGCCTCTGGCAGGATATAATTAAGGCTAAGTACCTCAAAAAAACCTCAGTGGCCATGGTGGAGGCAAGGAACAATGATTCCCCGTGTTGGAAATCCCTCTTGAAAGTGAAAAATTTATATATGAAGGGCAGAGGTGTCAAACTGAATAAAGGGGATGTGGCCAGACTATGGTTCGATGAACTGGAAGGAAGGATACCATTTAAAGAAAAGTTTCCACTACTTTTTGAGATATGTGTTGAACAAAACTGTTCTGTTGATAGAATAAAATATCTAAATCATATCACCTCCTTTAGGAGGAGGATGTCTCTTGAGATGAGGAATCAATGGGATGAAATGAACAGGGAGGTTCTGGCTCTCAAACAAAATGATTTACCTGATGAAATTTACTGGAAGTTTGATAGTTCTGGTATATATTCAACCAAATCAATGTACAGATGGTTGGAAAACGATATTGCTGGTTCCAATTTCAAATGGATTTGGGATGCTAAACTCCCTTTGAAAATTCAAATCTTCTTATGGCAAGTGGGGCAAAATGCCATTTTGACTAGAGATAATATGAAAAAAAGAGCTTGGCCCGGAAACCCCTGTTGCTCCTTTTGCAACTAGTTGGAAACAACCTCGCACTTGTTGTTCCTGTGTCCGGTGTCTAGAGTAATCTGGAGAACCGTAGGGGCTCTTCTTGGGACGGATTGCTGTCCTAATTCCATCTGGCAGTATTACACCTGGATGTACAGCTTCCTACCTGGTTTTGAAAACAATTTATACTGTGGGCTTGGCAGCGATATGCTGAGCCATATGGCTAGCCCGGAACAGAGCTACCTTTGAACGCAAATGGATTAATTCTCCTTTCGAGATCATGTTCACAGCTTGCGCCTTTCTTATATATTGGGCAGGTCTTCAGAAACCTGGGGTGGAAGAGATGGTGAAGAAGGGAGCGGAGATGCTGAAAGCGAATACTACTCAGATGCTGCTGCTGTGTGGACCTCCTCCGGCGCCAAACATGGACGGACGCAACTGAAGCTGAAGATGGGTGGCATGTTGGGCTCGGCATCGTCTGCGGAGGACGTACTGCTGGGTCTTTGCTGGCGAAGGGTGTTGTAGTTTATTTTGGTGATTGGTGGTACTTTGGCCTTGTCCTGGTGATGTGCGGCTGTAATGTGTACGATACTTCTCTAGTTCCATGTAGGCAGTTTCGGGTGATAGCAGGTTTTCGCCCCATGATCTGTTGTTCCTGATGACAGGCGCAGATAGTGGGTTTCCTGTTATTGCCCCGAACTCGCTTTTCTTCTTTCCCTAGCCCTTCTAGTTTCAGTTTCCTGAGACAATGTATTTCCGTTATGAAAAGTAATGGAAAGGGGAAAAGCCCGGTTCGAAAATGTACAAAGGGCAATATGGTCACTAGTTTTGGGTATATATCAAACATATACCATCAAATACATTTGAAAGGATTGTTTTTACGGGGGAAAGGGCAAACAATCAAAGTCCAAAGTAAGATGTGGCAAAATATCAAACATATACCATCAAATACATTTGAAAGGATTGTTTTTACGGGGGAAAGGGCAAACAATCAAAATCCAAAGTAAGATGTGGCAAAATATCAAATCCAATGTAAGGAGTGGCATTTTCTCAAAGTGCAAAGTAATAAGTGGCAAATAGCCAATTCCCCCGTCGAAATATCAAACCGACCCTCGATTAAAGCCGCGGCCCCGCGTTCTTTAGAAAACCGCAAAGAGCACGCGCCCTCGCATCCCTTTTTTTACCCCCTTCCCCCCTTCGTCTTCGTCTCCTCCCCGCTTTGTCCCCCCCGCCCGCCTCTCCCCTAAACCCTAGCACGCGAGCCCCGAATCCCCACACTCTCCGCGGCGATCGCCGACGCAACCCAACCCCGCGGCCGCCCGTAGCGGCCGCCGCCGCCGCACATGACCATGGTGACTCCTCGCGCCCCCGAGGTAAAAGCCCCGAGCGACCTCGCCATTCTCGCCACGCCGCCCGGAGTCCGCTCGCTTCGGCTCGGAGTGCGCCGCTGTTTCCTCTAGGGTTTCTGCGATTAGGGGGTTGTTTCGACCTGATTCGATTTGGCGTGGTTTTGTGGGCGGTCTTTAGTGGTGGCGATTTGTTCGGTTCTAGTATTGTTTAGCTCCCCGTGCTGAACTGTTCGGCTGCCTGTTGTCTGCAGCCGCCGCCGCAGGACCAGGACGAGGAGATGCTTGTGCCACAACAGGAAGTGGAGGTCTTCGAGGGGCCGCAGCCGATGGAAGGTGAGGGTTTTCGGTGCCCCCTGTTTGGTTAATTTCGACTGAAAGTTTGATCTGCTATGCATTATCTGTGGCTTCATGGTAAAATGTGTTATCTTTTCTGCGTGCTACCATTCCGTCCTTTCCCATTGTCTGTTTGAATATTAAATGATTTATGGGCACTCCTTTCAGTCTTAGCTTGATGCCCACTTTTTCTTGGTTTGTACTAATATTAGTTTAAGGGTGATTTTACTGCAGGTTATATAGGTCTACCTATGTTTGGTCCATGTACCGCTATCGGTGACATGTTCGTTTCGAAGTTGAATTGCCTGTCTGTTACACCCTACAATATCTGTATTACCAGATGAGTTGATATAACCTACATGTTGCATCAATGAACGTTCGAGAAAACAAGAAAATGTTGCATCACAAAATCAAAGGAAACTGATTGAGCATCCAGGTTATAACCAAAGAAAAATGTTGCATCAATGAACATGATTTTGATTTTGATTGATGTGTACATCGTCCTCAATCGTAGCATGCCAGTGCTTTATGGGAGGGCATCGCCACATTTTATGCATTCATTCTGTATGGCTTTAATAGTTTTTGTAGTGCTGGTGTCTGATGTGAAGGCAAAAAGCACTAATGTTAAAAGATGAATCCTGAACTTACATTCCGAAACATGTTCGATTTTGTGGTATCCCTTACGGCTGTACATGTTTTTCCTTTTTCGGTGGGTGACTAGGTGGTAGATGGCTACTGTTATTAGGTCATGGCGGTGATGGCTTTTCTGTTGTAAGTGCATGTTGATTAGCTAAAATATGCTAAACCTTAGTTGGATGCGTAGCCAATTCCACAAAGGCAACTTTTAACATTATTATTGGTGCGTGCTATGTTTTGCTAAATAGTAACACAACTGTCAACGGTGGAGAACAAAAAAGTCAGGTTAGGTGTTAATTTCTTCTTCTCTTGTTTACTCTTATTTGGTCTGCAGAATCCATGCCAGCTGTTGACAATGAAAGTTTGCCTGATGCATCAACTTCCAGATTTACATGGAAGATCGAAAGTATATCCAAGCACAGTGGTAGAAAAACCCACTCTGATATTTTTATGGTTGGGGGTTACAGCTGGTCAGTAAACACAGCCTCTTATTGCTATCTTGTACATCCATTACTTCTGTGGCTTACTTCTTTTCCTATTACCTCTTTGCAGGCGAGTGTTGATTTTCCCCACAGGAAACAATGTAAATCACCTTTCGATGTATCTGGATGTTGCTGATGCCAAGTCTTTACCTATTGGCTGGAGTAGGAGTGCCCAATTTAGCCTTGCTGTGATCAACCAATTAGACAGCAAGCACTCAGTAAGAAAAGGTACCTCCTGTTGTTTCTCAACTGACCTTATTGCGTACCTACGTATCTTGGAAGTATTAACTTTAGTTTGATTTCGCTAGCAACACAACTGGTATCTGAATTTTTACTACCTCAAATGTTTGTTCATATAGCTATTGTGAAGTAGATATTGCGTACTCCGTCTTTTCAGAAATGTAGTCCTCTGTGGGAATCCTGGCGTCAACGTTTAGAACTTTGACCAAATTATGTGTGCAAGTATGTAAGTTGACCACGAAAATAATGTCATTGAATTTGTTGCAAAGTCTTACATATTGTAGTGTGACACTGTTTTTTGCTGGCATAGTACGATAAAAAATTGCATTGGAGACTGAAAAGTAATAAGCAACTTAGATTTGTCGACAGAGGGAGTATTTATTAAGCTACATGTTCACTTGCCCTTACTTTTTATTGTTGAACAGTATCTATTTGTTCTATGGCATTTTTCACTATTTTTAGCTTGACGCCTTTGAAGTAAAAGCATGACATATTGCCTTGACAATCGACTCATTTCATGCAGTCTATATGTGCCTGTTATGTACTAGGGTCAAAGTTCAGAAAAAGCACTAGGCGTTAATATGCGTTTGGCCACCTACTTGTGCTTTTCTAGCTTAGGCGCGATTAGGTGTTTTCTACACAATTGTACGGAGAGGGCTACAAGCAGGCAAGCAGCAGACCAACAAAATCAATAGCTAGCAGACCAAGTGGCCAACACAGGCAGCAACTACCAACTAGCAGACCAACAGCACACATTAGTAGCATTACAAGTGCACAGATAGGAGCAGCAGCTTGCTGGAGCACACGACAGTAGCAACAGGCGAGCATCGACAGTACCAGAGGAACTAGCATCAGCAACTCGCGAGCAACTCCACTCCACCAGTCCATCTTGCACCAGCAATGAGAGAAACAGAGAGGGAGAGAGGCAAAGAGCTCACAAGGAGGTGGCAGGAGCTCACAAGAAGTCTTTGACCTGCCCCTGCTTGCAGTTTCGCGCCAAATCAGCACGCATCACGCCTTTCCGAGCGCGTAGGGCCTAGGCGAGGTGTTAGGCCAGCGCCCGTGTGTAGGCGCGCATAAGCGCACATAGGGGTGGGCACATTCACACCGAAAACCGAAAACCGAAACCAAACCGAACCGATTTAACCGATTTTTCTAAAAAACCGGTTTTCGGTGTTTTGGTTTGGTTGGAAAAGTAGCCACTGTTCGGTGTTTGGTTTTGCATCGGTTTCCAATCTATAGAAACCGTACAAACCGAACTAGCCGAAGTATACGTGATCCCCTTTATTCTTGGAACGCCAAAGATGCCAGCCCACTAGTTAATTTAGGTAATTATTATACTACACTCCCTACTACGCGAATCATCCCACAAAAAAGTAGGTAATTTGCGTTGCCTCCAGCGAGTACTTATAGAATCTCCTTCGTGCATGGATCCTAGAAGTAAACATACGGCTTCCATGTGTGCTTAATATATTAATTTCTTTCTATTACATATGGCATATGAGACGCATACATAATCGGTTTTACGGTTAACCGAACAAACCGAACCGACAAATTTCGGTTAAAAAGGTTCGGTTTATATTTTTACTTTGATTCTTTCGGTTTTTATTTTACAGAAACCGAAATTTAGAAAACCCGAATAAACCGAACCGAACTAACCATATAAACCGAACGCCCACCCCTAAGCGCACAATTAAGCGCGCTTTTTTGAACTTTGACTAGGGTTAGGTAGAGGCCCCTGCCTTTGGTGGCAAGATATATAAAGTTATAAACTATTCTAATTCTTGCTTGATTAATTCCTCATAGAGGGTCCTATTTATACAAATGCCCTAATCTAATTAACAAATTGTATATCGTCTCTCTTGTTGGTGTAAGACCCAGTCTAAAAGATACATTCTGATTTGAAAGATAAACTTCCTAACTAAGTGCTTGGTGCTGGGTGGGCCATGTACTATGTGAAACTTCCTAACTGAGATCACGGGGATCCTCTCTGTATCTTGGTGCTGGGTGGGCCATGTACTATATGTTCACAACACTTGCATAATTCTTATTCCACAGCAAAGTGCGCCATACTTTTTAAATTTTCCCCAACCTTAAAAGGAGAATCTCCTGCTGTTTAAAGTTTGCACTGATATTTTTTCTTCACAATTTTCTCTCAGTTGAAAAACATTTTCTTTTGCTCAACTTTTTAGATTTGAAATGAACTCACATGTTTAGGATATAGTAACTGACACATTATGCTAGTCATTATTTGATGATTTTCCTTCCCCCTGCAGAAGTAACACATACATTTAATTCTCGAGAAAGTGATTGGGGTTTTACATCCTTTATGCCTTTAATTGATCTATATGATCCTAGTAAAGGTTATATTGTGAACGATCAATGCATCATTGAAGCTGAGGTTGCTGTGCGTAAAATTGTGGATTACTGGAACTACGACTCAAAAAATGAGACTGGTTATGTTGGTCTCAAGAATCAAGGTGCCACTTGTTACATGAATTCGCTGCTCCAGACACTCTACCATATTCCCTACTTTAGGAAGGTAAGTTGTACTTCTGATTTTTGTTTCCTTTGAAAGTCAAGGCTGTATTTCTAGTTTTTTTTGTCGACAATCCATCTGTGGTTCTGATACAAAGAATGATACTGTAGGCTGTGTACCATATGCCTACTGTCGATACACCTTCAGGGAGCATTCCTTTAGCTTTGCAAAGTCTTTTCTACAGACTTCAGCATGGTGACAATAGTATTTCCACAAAAGAGCTGACTAAATCTTTTGGATGGGATTCCTATGAGTCGTTTATGCAGCATGATGTCCAAGAGTTAAATCGGGTTCTATGTGAAAAGCTGGAAGATAAAATGAAGGTTAGGCATTTGCATGCTGATTTTTATATTGAGCAATAACACCAGTCATTGATGTGCAACTATTCCTTTGTCCAGGGAACTATTGTGGAAGGAACAATACAAAAATTATTTGAAGGTCACCATATGAATTATATTGAGTGCATTGGTGTTGACTACAAATCTACTAGAAAAGAGTCATTCTATGGTAAGTAATAAGTAACAAGGTTAAATCTGGACCTTATTTCTCTAGTGCTCTCTTTGTGGCCATAAGTTCATGCCATATTTATCAAAATTTCCAGATCTTGCACTTGATGTCAAGGGCTGCTTGGATGTTTATGCATCTTTTGATAAGTATGTAGCTGTAGAGATGTTGGATGGTGATAATAAGTATCAGTCTGAAAAATACGGCCTGCAGGTTAGTTTGACTTGGCATTTGCTATCCAGAATCTAGAAGACTGTTTAATAAGTTTTTTCTTTTTACTAAATATCAAGGAGCCATGACAATTTGGATGAAGTTGTCACAAAATCACAGTTCTTTGGATGTTCTCTTAACCACAACTCCTAGGGCAAATGGTCAGAAACCATCCAAATACCGCATTTAAATGCAGTTGATAGGGTTCCTGACCTGTGAGGCCCACATGTCAGTTCTGATAGGGCAAAAAAACTCAGCAGGAGATGCCATGTCACGCATGCTGAAGTTTACATGTCTGAACCTGGAACGTCCTGGCCACATCATGGGATAGCGAAATGCCCTAATCAGATTCGGGCATGCCCATATCCGCTAGTGACAAAGGCACCTCCCGATGAGTTTTTGCCCTGTCAGATCTGACCAGTGGGTCCCATAGGTCAGAAATGTCATCAACTGTGTTGAAATGCTGGATTTTGACAAGCTGTGATTATTTGCCCCAAAAGTTGTTGTTAAATGAAGAAAATGGCAGAAGTTGTGGTTCTCTGAAACTTTCATCTTGTTGTTTTTGTATAAATTAAAATCTCTTTGTGCAGTTCAATGGATTTTTTGAAGTAGAACTACAATATTCCTTTATCGTGCTAGGAAATTCCTGAGATTCATATTGCCCAACAGCTTGGCAAAACCCATCTCAGATTGTCTCAATCTGAATAATAATAAGTAAACAAACGCATGATTGCCTGTTCAGGTCCTCCTTAATGCTGTTGTACATGGTTAAATCTTGATTTTGACCGGCGGACCTGTATTCTTTTATTTCTCCTTGGCTGATGATTGGGGCATAAGAGATTGTATATGCATATTTAAGTTCAATATATGGCTGTACTTACTGCTTGATTCTCCAGTATTATTAGGGAAATGCGCTTTGATAATGTTCGTTTTACAGGAAATTGTTTTTACATTATACTTCATGATTGTTTGAGATATTTTAATTTAATACATTTCTTCCCTTTTTTCAGGATGCCAAAAAAGGGATGCTTTTTATTGATTTCCCTCCAGTTCTGCAACTTCAACTGAAGCGGTTTGAATATGATCATGCACGGGATATAATGGTTAAGGTGTGGATTCATTTCTTATGCATTCTCACCATCTTTCTAGGTTTTCTCTGACTTCATTTTCAGTGTGGTGGTTAGTATCACACAAAAAAGGGCACAATAAGTCTCTACGTAGGCTCTGCACTTAGTAATGTACTATGTTCAATATTCTTTCAGAAAAATCAGGGGGAGGGTAACAAGAAATACATTATTCAGTTGTTAGTCTGGTCTATGTGAATTGATCTTTTTTGTAATTTATCCCTCTGGTGGAATTTTTTTATCTGTTACTCATACCATCTAGATCATTTTTGTTTGTGGAATATGGTGAGCTATAACGCTTAACTGCTTGCCCGAGCATTTTGTTTAGTTGCAGTTTAGGTAAGTTTTAAAACACTTATTTATTGTCAATGTTGGAATGGATACCAAGTCAAGTTGCATATAAGCTATTGACATGCCCATTCCCCACAATTGTTTGTTTCACTCATTTCAGTAATACACCAACTGAACATGCAAAAGGTATTAGTTATGTGCGTGTATTTTACTTTTAATATTTCCCTTCTGTATTCATACTATCAAGAGGTCCCCACTTGGCCTGGTGCAGTGGTGAAGTACTCCCCACTTGTGCCAATAGGTTCGACGCGGCCTCTCTGCATGCTTGCCCCATATTCCTTCCCCAGACCCCACCTGGTGGGAGCTTCTAGCACTGGGTCTGTCCTTAGTGTTATTCAAGCATTTGGAAGGTTAGGTACCACATCGTTAGAATCTAAAGCATCAATCAGAGTCAACAAAAGATATTCTGCCATCGGCAAATTGTTTCGATCACCTATTAGTCTACATATCTACTAATGTGCTTGCCGTAGAGATAGTTTTTGATATCTCGAACAATTTAAGGTGGGTAATTCTTATATTCAGTTCAGTATTAGTGATCAATAGTCTGCCGGTGATTTGAATGTTCTTTGATTAGTATTTGAAAAACCAGGGTTGCTGAAGGCTGGGTGTGTTTATTTTTTGCCAAGTACTTTCTCATGCATATGTTATTGGTTTTGTTTTAACGTTTACATTAAGTCTATTCTGACAATGTAGATAAACGACCGTTATGAGTTCCCACTTCAGTTGGATCTTGACAGAGATGACGGGAAATATCTCTCTCCAGAAGCTGATAGGAGTGTGCGCAACCTCTATACTCTTCACAGGTAATAGTTTAGTAGGTTTTTTGTGCATTTCTGTTATGCCATATTTAGTGTCGTATAGGTGGTTAATTATTTAACAGTTAATATTTACGTGCTGCAAATGTTAATTTTGCCCAGTTAATTTCTTAGCAATTACATTGTTCACACACTATGCATGTGTTGTTACTTCATTATTCATCCCTGTCTGTTTGTACTACCTCCTTTCTGGTTTAAAAGGCCCACACGTGTACCTAGATTGATAATTTGATCAACGTAA
The DNA here is from genome assembly GCF_002162155.2 of Triticum dicoccoides. Taxonomy (NCBI): domain Eukaryota; kingdom Viridiplantae; phylum Streptophyta; class Magnoliopsida; order Poales; family Poaceae; genus Triticum; species Triticum dicoccoides. Next base: position 569,244,084 of record NC_041385.1, on the reverse strand, counting down.
CCCGAGTCTTATATCACAAAAATTATACCGAAACTTCAAATGTTATATTTTCTAATGTTTTAACTTTTATGACATAAAATTTGTATTATATTGGTTGAATTGCTGCTCTAGGGATATGTGGGCCTTTTAAACCGGAAAGGATGTAGTAGCAGTGAATGAACTAACGTGGTGCAAATACAGTCTATTTATTTTAGAATATTATTAGCACACACTGCCATTGTCCTCCATTTTATCTTAGTTTGCTGTCTTGAGGGCATAAACTTTTCATGATGCATATTGGATTGCACTTTTCCAGTGACAACCTTTTGGATTATTATGTATATAAATATTGCAATTTCAGCCTGTACTAGTGTACTGGGACATGATCTGAAGTTTGTCTTGTTGACTTTGAACCTATGTCTTTCTTGAATGCAGTGTGCTAGTTCACAGTGGTGGAGTTAGTGGTGGACACTACTATGCCTTCATCCGCCCTACCCTTTCTAATCAATGGTATGGTTTGATTGTAAATAGTAGATGCTTTCTTATGGGCAGACTTATTGGATATGGTTATTTGGTACTCAATTAATTGTTTGATTTAATCCTCATGTGAGAAAATGATTTGAGTGAAAACATTATGATCAAAATTGTGTACCTAGTATGTGCTTTTGATCTTCTTTGGGGGGCTGTATGCTAATCTATTACCTACTAATAAAGGGAGGTAATATTCTTGGTCTGTCATAAAGTTTTGCAAAAAAAAACCTGACCTTAGTATTCAATCCGCAATCCGCACGCGGCCCATTGAGAGCAGCGGAAAAAATATTGCCATGATTGAGGTTTGAACGCACGACCTACACAGTCGTAGCGAGGGCCACAGCCAACTCACCTAGCTTCTTCTGCTAGAAAATGTGATCCGTTACCCAATAAAATAGTCCCACCTTGCTCTTTTGCTTAAAATCTCACTGGTTTATATACGCATGCAAGTTGTCGTAAAATCAACCAGCTGCCCCAAGAATTAACAAACGAAGGTTGAGGTGTTGGCCCTACATATCCTGGGGAAAGGAAGAAATTAGAACTCTACAAATAAGTTGGTGAGCGGTTGCATGTGACAAATAAGAAAGGGAGTTAAGCCAAGCATGCTCCTGGGAACAGGAGCGGCTAATTAAGTCAAGTATGCGGCATGGCCAATCAAAGAGGCACATGCATTAAGAAGCAACACCTAACAGTACAAAGGAAGGAACGTAACTGCTACCCCTTGACCCAATAAATTCGAAATAAGGGATTATGTTGTTCCGCTCTCAAATTGATGGTTAAAGAAAGTGCACAAAAATTAATCCTTCCGGAGTCGGACTCCAACTGTTTCTATTAATCAAATTTTGCAAGAGAAAAGCTAAAGGGTTAATTGAGCAGTTTTTGTTCATTTGCAACTTTTCTAGACCTTAGCATACGACTTTGCTGTCGTTAGTTGACCGTTCGGATGTTGTCGTGCCATATTGGTAGACGTTTATATGGACACACTATGTGCTAGTAGCTTTAAAAGTTGATATGGGCCTTAGTTCATCTTTGGAAATTAGTTGCGAGGACGTTGGTTCTTGTCCTTCTGTGTAGGGGCCATTTCCAGGCTGTGGGTGACAATTACATCAGCGAAGTTTGATAGTTATAAAATGAGAGATGGAGAATCACTCCATCTTATAAAAGGAGTTCCCACCTTGGATTACGAGTCAGGACTAGTCAAGACTAGTCTATAGACTAGGCTATGAATCTCAACTCCAGGGCTGACTTCACTTCAGTGTCAACTAGTCTATGAGTTGCAACTTCAGTGTCGACTAGTGTCAATTAGTCACGCTTAGTCTATGAGTCTCAACCTCGGAACGACTCGTCTTGTAAACCTTCCCACTAATATAGACTACCTGTAGTAACTACCATGGAAGCCTTATAGATAAATGTTTTGATATTAGCTTAATGATCAACCTCTTTAGTTCTAACTGCTCCCGTGGTTGCTTGATGTTGCTCCACCATCACCCTGTGTTGTACTGATGTAGTCACAAGCTCATTGTTGCCTGGAACCACACTGGCCATTGGACTTGTGGCAACAAGGCTCCGTAGTGCTGATTTCTATGAGAAAAAGCATTGTTCTTCTTCCTTTTCATCAAGATATAAACCTTCTCCCACATTATTTATCCTAAAAAGAACTTAATGTTTGCTATGGTCTTAAAGTCGTTGCTGTAATTTGAACTACTTTTGATCAATTGTTATGTGTCTTTAAGGCGTTGCCTCACACCACACCTTACGCCCTTGAAAGGTGAAAATGGGTGGGCTGACTCGCATTGCCTTACCAGCGCCACGCTGTTGGCTTTTGTAGGTTTACTCAATTTGTTTGGAAGAATTGAAATAGAGTATTAAAAAAATATGGACCTTCAAATCGCCTTGACTTGCCACCTGCAACATCATGGTGTTAGCTTTTGCGTTTTGCATTTGTAAGGCAAACGGATTTGATTTGTGTACTACTAACACTGACCTTTGTCTGTTGCATGCCACCACAATCGTTCTGTTGTATCATCTGTCGCAGTGCATTTCTAATTAATATGTAAATAGCCACATACCTACTAAAACTGACCTTTGTCTTATCATCTGTCACATTGCATTTCTAGTTAATAATATCTAAATAGTCACATAGTCACCCTCTTTTATATATTCTTAGCAGTAGTCACTATGTATTGCCATCACTGAATGCTATTTGATAAGGACCATGTTTGCTGACATTTTTGGATACCCAGAACCTCAGAATGGGGAACTTTGGATTAGTTAACTTACTGCAAAGATGTGCTTGTTGGCTGATTGCTTTGTTGCTATAAACCCTCTTTCCCTATAGTCTCTTTATATGTTTCAGCACTACATTGGACAATCACAAGTGGACTGTGTGCAATTCATTGACTTTACAAATTTGCAATATAGGTACAAGTTCGATGATGAACGAGTGACAAAAGAAGACCTGAAACGGGCGTTGGAGGAGCAGTATGGTGGCGAGGAAGAGGTAATATCCATTCGGAAATATTGAAACGTTTCATGTTGGCCATTGCTAAATTTTCTTACTGCAAATGCTGTTTGTTTCTTGGTTACAGCTCCCCCATACTAATCCTGGACTGAATATGAACCCACTTAAATTTACTAAGTATTCAAATGCTTACATGCTGGTGTACATACGTGAAAGTGACAAAGAGAAAATTGTTTGTGATTTGGAAGAGACAGACATCAATGAAGACCTTAAGGTAGTATTCTCATTATTTTTCGTTTTTGCCTTTTGATATCATAGAGTTCATTTCAACATCGTGTAAATTCTTCTCAGACTAGGCTAAGAAAGGAAGACGAAGACAAGGAGAACAAGAAAAAAGAGAAAGCTGAGGCTCACATGTTCACCACATTTAAGGTTTGTCTTTATATCGTTATCTGACTGGGATTGTCATTCTGATTGCTGTTCTCACTTGATTCTTCATTTGACCCAGGTGGCCAGAGATCATGATTTGGCAGCACAAATTGGACGAGACATGTTTTTTGATCTTGTGGATTATGAAAAAATTCATCCTATCCGTGTACTTAAAGACATGCCATTCAACCAGGTTAAGGTAATTATTCTCACTGAATAGCCATGTTGCTCTGGATATGAAGATATTTTGTAAATTAAAAATGCGTGCTCTTTGCATATGATAGTGTTGCTATAGTCATGGCTCCCAACTGCAGAATTTCTGATGCCCTTTTAAGTTGTACTCGCGTGCTGTTTTTTTTCCTTTTGTTTCAAGCATTTTTAATAGTTAGACTGGCGTCATTGAATATAATTATTCACTTTTGGCATTATAGGAATGGTACAGTAATTGCTGCTACTTTGCTGACTGGGTACCTAAAACAGTTTTTTCCTTTCCTTCCTTCTGTTTCAAGCATTTGTAATAGTTAGACTGGCGTCATTGAATATAATTCTTCACTTTTGGCATTATAGGAATGGTACAGTAATTTTTGCTGCTACTTTGTTGATTGGGTAACTAAAACAGTTATTTATTTGATTTGGTTAACTAAATAAAATTTGTATCCACTGCTTGTTACCAACTTACCATAGTAAATGCTTTCGATGAATGTGTGTGTGCAGTGAGTTTACTAAAATGAAAATTTGTGTGTGCATACATAGGTCGCATATTACTCCCTCCGGACCGGTTTACAAGTCTCCCCTTTATTTTGAGCTTAACTTTGACCATCGATTTAGAAAAAGTATAATTTATTTGCCACAAAAAAGTATATAGTTGATAACTTTTTTTTTGAATGTGAATCCTGTGGTATCGTTTTTCTAGTGTTTCTTCTTCTCTGTATGTATGTGTACAGTTGAAATTTGTGCTTCCGTTTACTGTTTTGTGTGTGGGATTGGAATAAAGCTGTAATATATTAAACACTGCTTATTGTGCAAGTCTCCCCTTATTTTGAGCTTAACTTTGACCATCGATTTAGAAAAAGTATAATTTATTTGCCACAAAGAGTATATAGTTGGAAACTTTTTTTTGAATGTGAATCCCGTGGTATCGTTTTTCTAGTGTTTCTTCTTCTCTGTATGTATGTGTATAATTGAAATTTCCATTTACTGTTTTGTGGGTGGGATTGGAATAAAGCTGTAATATATTAAACAGCTTATTGGGAATTGAATAAAATGGTTTAGTTGACTTTGGTTGCAACAATCATATTGTTGGGCATCCACTTTTTAACCGTTCTTAGTTTTTCTTGTTTGCATTTAACTACAATGCCAAAGGATGTGTGTTTTGGTTTAATGAATATTACTTGACAGGAGGAGTTCTCGAAAGAATTTGGTATCCCCGTCCACTCCCAGAGATTTTGGTGGTGGTCTAAGCGGCAGAACCATACTTACAGGCCCACTCGGCCATTAACACAACAGGAGGAATCATATACTGTAAGTGAATATTGACATATATTAATTGTTTGCTTAAACTTTGCTTGACAGTGGTTGTATTTGGTTCCTGCACTTTTGGTAACATGACGTTGAAATCTATCTGTCATTGTGAGTTTTTTTTATGTACTGGGATTTGTTTAATACATAAGGAAAAATTCTCATTGGTTTGTGACTAGGGACTGGTCTTTGGTACTTCGTTTAGGTGACTGCTGTTAGATTTTTCTGCATGAAATATACTCCAGGTGACTGATGTTGGATTTTTCTGCACAAAGTATGCTCCGGGGTTCAGTTCAGTGTCATGTAGTAACGCATCGGTATACTTGTACAAGTATGGCAATACAACATTTCTCAAATGTATAAAAGAATAATAATACTCCCTCCGATCCATATTAATTGTCGCTGATAATCAGGATCGGAGGGAGTAACTATTTTATGCTTCACAACTTGTCCAAATTATAAAAGATGGACATCTCGTTTTCTCCTGTTGTCGTGTCTTTTCCTTCTATTCTTCCGAATATCTTACCTCAGACACTTAGACCAAATGATCTTCTTCACGCACATTCCTTTTGGTTTCTCATTGGTTCCGGTGCAATAAAGCATGTAGGCAGCAGGCGAGGAGGGGACAACATGCAACTTCTAGTCCCTCTGATCTATTATTTAAAAAATTGGCTGCAGAATCTCCTCCATCTCTCTTATCAATTTCACAGTGCCAACTGGGTAACCATACCAATATACAGTCGCGTTGGGGTGTAGCCTTTTGTCTTTTCCTGTAAATAAAAATGTTATTCCTGCACTCCGAGGTACGTGCTGGAGCTGCACTGGTACGAGTTATCCTATGTGTTCCTTGCTACTGCTATACAGCTTGACAAAATTACCAGCACATCAGAGGTGCCATGTAATTGTCCTTGTTAGCTTTGTACCATTATCTCCATTGTTCAAGGAAGCGTTTTTAAGCGACGCTTAAGCGCTGAGCAATGGCAAAACGCTTCTGTACCATTATCTCCGAATTACTTCTGTAGTTCTGCTTGGCTGCTTGCGCAATAATGGCAATATGCCATTATACCTCATTACTTTATTAGGGTCTGTTTGGGAAGCATTTACTTCAGATTCTGGGCACATGATCTCTATTAGACTGTCTATTTGAACTGAACTGCATTTTAGTTGTTATTTTGCTTGCTGTGTGAACCTGATGTATACTCCCCCCGTCCCAAATTACTTGTCTTAGAATTGTTTACATACATCCATATCTAAGACAATTCTAAGACAAGTAATTTGGGACGGACGTAATATTTGGTATGGTGTGAACTGCATTTTAGATGATATATTTCAATACGTATGTGCTATGCTTCCCATTTTCCTGTGCATATTATTCAAAAACAGTCAAATTCTGGCCAATTTTAAAAAATGATTAAGCTGTGCTCAAGCGCTCATTGCTCTAAGCTGTGGCCTTCAGCTTTGCTTATGCTTTTCGTTTTTTTGAACATTAATCATCTCACCCCCAGTCAACAGTATTAGCTAAGTGCAAAGTTGAAATGATTAAGTGAGCCCAAGTAAATCTCTGAGTTTAGGTACAGACACTTAGACATGAGCTTTTCAAACAATTTACATGTGGCCACCACATTAAATGTTTGTCTCCTAGTTGTGTGTCTCTTGAGTTCCCATTTATTCCTATGAAGCCATGTGTTTCCTGCCTTGGTCTGCCTAATTGGTGATCGAGCGCTGCGGTGCTAATTTTGCTGCCTGACTGGCGCCTTCATGGACATTGGCATCCATTTATTATATGCATCACTATTAGTTTTCTTGATTCACACTCTTAATAATTTGATTACCTTTTTCAGGTTGGACAGCTTAAAGATGCAGCAATTCGAATGAACAGTTCTGAATTGAGGTTGTACTTGGAGGTTGTACAGGTTAATATTATGAACAGCTTTTTATACTCAGTTTAGCTTTTTTATATAGTTCATGTACCCAACTGCAGTGTGCCATCTGTAGCTAATGTGCATTGGTCTTGTTTACTGGTGTGCCATCTAATATTTGCTTGTAACACTTGCAGGAGAATCATTTGACTCTTGCTTCGAGGACAAATGATGATATTTTGCTTTTCTTCAAGCTCTATGACCCTGAAAAAGAAGAACTAAGGTTGCTTCTTTCTTCAGCTTGACATTTTATTATTATGTAATCGTCTGGCAACACTGAATGTGTCTAATATTATCCCCTGCGATTATGAAACAGATATGTTGGGAATCTTCTCTTGAAAGCATCAAGTACGCCATCTGATATAGTGCCAAAATTGAATGAGATAGCAGGATTTCAGCCTGATGAAGACATTGAGTTGTACGAGGTTTGTTTTGACGTCATTCGAATTGGGGTTGATTTTTTCTTTAAAAAAAGTTTTGGTAGCACAATGACATTTTACTTATACCTCTGTAGGAAATAAAATTTGAGCCAAATATTATGTGTGAACCAGTTGACTGTGATGTTTCCTTCAGTTTAAACCAGGTTTGTGCCATTAAAGTTATGCTTAATATTTATCATTGTCTGTATTACTTATGGCATGTTTTTTGCTGCTTTCAGATTGCAGATGGAGACATATTGTGCTACCAAAAACGTTGTTCTCTGGACCAACACCGACATCCCAATGTATCTTCTTTCTTTGAATATGTCCATAATAGACAGGTAAATTTGTACCTGGCTCTTGGACCCCTTTTTTCCCCTTGCAATACCTTGCCGTGTTTTAATATTTCCGTTTTGGCCACGTGCCTTTATCAATCATTAAAGCCTCTGTATCTGTTTGAGCACCTAATCTGTTACATGTTACGGCCTCTGTATCTGTTTGAGCACCTAATCTGCTAGCAATGATTGGTCCATGATTTGTCCTAACTATTTTTCTATGGTTGGTTAGATTGTTGGCATGATTGAGTTGCCAAAAAATGATTGTTAACATGGTGTTTTTGTTTGCGTAAAACTGCTTGAAGGCCGAAGTATGTGTTGCTTCATGGAGCTAGTGTTTCAATTGTAGCATTATGCTATGTCTTAATCTATGTGTGAAAGAAGTTACCGACCATGCCCTGTGCAAAGTGATGTTTTCTTGGGTTGGCATGCATGCATTTGTTTGGGTTTGACTGCTAATTTAATATATTTTACCTGCTTGTCAAACGAAAGTAGAGCATTATGCTTCCAATTGCATGCTGGTTCTCAGGAGTAAAACCAGATTGTAAAATCACTCTCAATTATGAATGGTAGATATATCATTTGATGAAAGTACATAAACTCTGTTGACTTAAGCCTACTGCTGAGCTCAAATTTGGTGATATGTTGTCGAAGTAGAGTGCTTAATTCATAATAGGAGAATATTTTGTATATGCCATAATTTCATGAAAGCCGTATGATCCGATATGGGTTATAGTTTGAGGTTAATCTTGATTTGAAATCGTCTGTTTGTGTTAATACATTTCTGATGTCCTGACAGAAACCGTCAGTACACCAATGTTTGACTCTACATCAGTTTAGCTTGTTAATATTTGATGCCATGTTGAATTTGAGCTCTTTTGCTATTATAAATTTTAATGCATATGTTTTTTTTATAAAAGATCATTAGCATGATAGCTTTTTTTGTGCAGTACCTATATTAGGTAGGAAGTAGACATTGTTCCCCACATTGCAAAACAGATGGTGCTTTTCTGTGCAGGGTGATACTGTAGAATAAGTTGTCACAAAATATATGACATTTTGTTTTATCAAGCTAGTCTTTCAAACTTCTCCCTTCATTAATATTAATCATATTATTTATTATGATTCGTAGTAGAGCAGACGAGATGAAAATTAAGTTTTTAATCTAGTTGTTCAGGGAAGATATGTGATTCGTAATTCTGTGTGGAAATTTGTGTGCCACTTTTAGTTGTGTGCCAGAAGGGGAGCCTTGGCGCAGTGGTAGAAGAGGTTGCCTTGTGACCATGAGGTCACGGATTCAAGTCCTTGAAACAGCCACTTACAGAAATGTAGGGAAAGGCTGTGTACAATAGATCCAAAGTGGCCGGACCCTGGGCAAGCGGGAGCTACATGCACCGGGCTGCCCTTTTAGTTGTGTGCTAGTCTGGTGTTTGATGTTCCTTCAATAGTCATCGTCATATATACGCGAGGCAGTTTTACTTTTTTTCAAAAGCTTATTATTACAGTTGTTGTCTAACGGTTATTTTTACTGAAGTTTTTTGATTGCTGCTATCTATAGGTTGTGCACTTCAGATTGCTTGAAAAGCCAAAACAAGATGACTTCTCTCTAGAACTGTATGTGTCAGGAATCTCTGAACCTTCATAACACATTGACCATTTTCTTTCATAAATAAGCACTGATAACTGCTTTTACTTTCATACTTGTAGATCAAAACGTTCCACATATGATGATGTTGTTGAGAAAGTTGCACAACATCTTGGTATGGATGATCCTTCAAAACTCCGCCTTACTCAGCACATCCCTCATTTACAGCAACCGAAACATCAATACATCAAGTATAGAAGTATTGATCATCTTTCGGACATGTTACTTTTACGTAACCCCAATCAGGTCAGGCACTTTTTTTTTTCATGTTTTCCTATTTATTTACTACATTGCATGGGATTACTTGAGCTTCCTTTTTTCTTGCAGATGTCTGACATTTTATATTATGAAATACTGGACATTCCTTTGCCAGAACTTCAAGGTCTGATAACATTGAGAGTTGCTTTTCACCAAGCTACACCTAATGAGGTAGTTTGCACCAAATTTTGTGCTTGCAGCCGCTTTTATGTGTCTAAACATGTCCTGCAATAACCTTTGTTTATCAGGTGCTGTTTCACATTATACGATTGCCAAAGGGTAGCACTTATTCTGATTTGATCGACGACTTAAAATCAAGGGTGAATTTACTGTAAATACTGTTAGTTGCTTGAAAGGGTTTTAATGTTCTGCCAAAGTGATCTTGAATTTTTCTATTTTTCCTTTTCTTAGGTTCAGCTATCTCGAAGTGATGCTGAGCTTAGGCTATTTCAGGTCAACAATAACAAGATATGGAAGGTACTTGTTATCTCTGTTGCGCCATGGAAGTTATCATTCCTCTAGACTAGATTTTTATAATGTATGGTCATATTCAGTTGTTTATTTACTATTGAAATGTTGGTTCGGAAACAGTAGAGTTGTATTATCACGAAAGTCAACTTGTACCATGATGCATGTCTTCAGTTTAGTAGGTTGCAATGGCTGAAATATGGTACACCCTTATAGACGAATGCGCTGACTGTGACAGTATGTTGGTAGGAATTAGGAAGGCAGTGCACTAGTCCTTGCCTGGGTGGTCCTACACCATGATGGGGCTACAAACCCCACTTCTTTTGCAGTCCGTGCAATAAAAAAAAATTAAATATAAATTGTAACCATGGATATCCATCTGTAAAAAATGTGGTTTTGGCTATCTGCAAGGAAAGTACAAATCTTGTCATGGTTTGTGATTTCATTTTACTTCTTTAAAGTTCCGTCTCTCTTTTATGAATCCAGTCTCATTAAGATGATGCACATACTTCACAAATAATCAGGTTGACCTTTGTATGCATTATCAGTCATTTGCCTTATTTTTCAGGTGTACCAGCCTACTGAGAAAATAGATGCAGTTCATGATCCAAATGTACCTCTTCATGTTGAGGAGGTATGCACCATAAACACAAATACTGTTTACAGTCTCCTAGAAGCTGTAAAGGCTTAACCTCAGGCCATTTACTCCTATTACAGATCCATTGTTTTGTTGCTTTGGTTTGATTACGGAGTGACATGGTCCATGTTCATCTCATTTATTATAAGTTCTTCATGTAATTACCTGGTGTCTTTTCTCTCCAGTTTCCTAATTTTTTTATTGTCAGATTCCTGAAGTAGAGAAAAGTGCCGGTCCGCGAGACCGTTTGGTTCATGTCGTCCACTTCTTCAAAGATAACCAGGTATTATCGTTTTTATGCATCTATATGTAGTCCTAAACCGTTGATGTTTCATGTATGGATATGGATTCCCTATATAGTTTTGAATCCTCAGGATGCTTCAAGCTCCCGTTGAAGCTAGTGTAGAGAACATAGTGATCTCTAAAAGTACTGGTAATTAGTAGTTGCCATGATTGAGGAGATGTGCTCTGACTGATTTACTTGAGCAAACCTATGCTGAAAAAGTTTATGTACTGAGGAGCAACATTATCATGGCTGCTCTGCAATTGTCACTCGCTCAGGCATGTTAATGTGCTAGCTTCAACTTGCATGCCTTTGCCTCTTCAGAGCTTTGGGCTTAGAAAAATCTGTTAAAAGTCATCGTCTTGTATATGCCTAAGAAACTGGTTGGCTCTGTGCAGTATTGTTATGTCATACAGATTTAAAATTTTGATGTAAAAAATATCAGTGTGTTAGATTCAACTTATTCAGAATAGGCTTGGTCTGTCCAAATAGCTAGCTTTGGGCTTGTACGAATAATCCATCAAAACTTGTCTTGTGTAGGCACAAAAAGTTGTTGGGCTGTTGTTGTGTCATACAGGGTTTATAACTCATTTCGTTTGATATTTGAATTTTTTGCTGAGTTTCGTCGATTTGAAATTAAACAGCTGGATATCATAGTTTGGAGTGTTGTGCAGTCTTAACACATGAATACCGAAACAGTCACATCAGCTTGACCGTCCTAGTGGTGTGTACCTGTCATCCCTTTGTGCGGATGTTGTGGAACTTCCGTTTCATTGCACACCAATAAATTGTTTTATTTCCATGTGCTTGCAAATTTGCGGCTGGGTTCCACTAGAGCATGACCCTAACAGGTTCTCAAAGCAAAAACAAGAAACAATGACAGCTCAAACATCTATTTGCCCTTATCATAGCATTTCTGGCCTTTTCTATTGTTTGGTATCTTGGTCTTCTACTCTTTTTGCACACTGTCAGAGAGAAACAATAATACTTTGTATGTTATTATTGCTGAATCAGTTACTTCATCTTTGCAGCACATTCAATACTATGGAGTGCCATTCTTCTTCCTTATTCGTGAGGGCGAGGCTTTGTCAGATATCAAAGTGCGCATTCAGAAGAAATTTGAGGTTCCAGACGAGCAGTTTATTAAGGTGCGGTTTTGACCTTCTATTTTTTGTATAATGTAATTTTCTGCAAAAAAATCTATCCTTTTCACTGCTATTATAAACAGTCCCTGGGCATAGCTAATGTACTGACTGCCATTTACTAGGTCTATTTCTTTATTCTGTCGAATATATCATCTGAAAATCAGTGTTGAAATAGGCTTTGTCATTATAGGTGTGCGATCTACTCCCTCCGTCCCAAAATATAAGATCATTTTTGACATTATCAGTGTAAAAATGATCTTATATTTTGGGACAGAGGGAGTAAATTGTAAAAATAGGTATATCTTGGTTCAGTTAGAGGAATATTGGATGCGCTTTTGTTAGTGTTTTCCAGTTTATGTTGCATCTTGTTGGCTAGTATCTGATTTTATGTTGTTTTGTCTCAGTGGAAATTTGCTTATGTTGCCTACAATCGCCCGGATTACCTCCAAGATTCAGATATTGTGTTGAGCCGATTCCAGGTGGAGTAGATTTTGTTTTTTGGATGTTTGACAGAAAATATGCCTTTATTCAAACTTTTCTTGCTGGTATTTCTTTCAGCAGAAAAACATTTATGGACCATGGGAACAATCCCTAGGACTGGAGCACTCAGACATGCCCACCAAAAGGGCCAATCAGGTATTTAACTATAAAGACTGCCAACACATAACAGATATGTTAGTTTCTTTATTATTCTCAAAGTAGGTCTAAACAACTGCAGAATCGCCATTCTTTTGAAAAGCCGGTGAAGATCTACAACTAAAGATGGCGATATTTTCAGTTCTGACCTGACGGTTTCTCTAAACGAATGGGCAAGAACACCAATGTTATTTACGCACACCCTGCAGATGAAGTGGCGGCAAAATCCATGACCATGATGTGCTTTTGACCCGGTAGTTATACAGATGTAGAACCGGCTGTTGAGAGGGTGCTGTGCTGAGTTATTATTTGTTTGGAGGGGACGTTGCATACAGCGGATGTATTGTAGCTTGTCGAAAGGAAAGTAACACTTGGTTGGTTGTACAGGGATTTATAGAACTTTTTTGCTTAGATCAATTTCACTTTGTAAGCTGTGTATTTTGCAGTGAATTTCTGCATCTCGGTTGATTCTGTGGTCGTTGCCTTAGCTATAAAATATTCTGTGCGACTCGTCCGAATCTTCTTTAAACCCAAGGTTTAATCTTTTCATTGCTTTGTTGCCAGATCTGAGCTATTGCTTATATTATTAAAGTGCATGCAGCCAAAAACAAAATAAACCCTCTTTGCTTACCGCCATCCATCCCACGTGGTGGTGGTTTGAGCTCCTATTGGTTCCGTTGCCGCGCTTCGTTGCCTTTGCATGAAAGAGTGCCGGCTGTCACTGCATGAGATGGCGACACATGAGAATGTTGAGCTGCCCCTTTTGTTGTGTGGCGTGTTTTGTTTGTGCGTGTCTGTTTGGGTCTTGGTGGATAGAAAAGTCAGCCGCGTTCAATTTTGAGCCTGATTTGCGTTTGCGCGGACATGAAATGGACATGCGTCAACTACTTCCCTTGGCTTGCAGTCGGTGGCAAATCACACACCATTTTCCTCCACTTCTCCAGAAACCTGCCCGCCTGTGTGCACTCTTGGCCGCCGCCCTTATGCCGCCGCCATCCTTGCCTCCCTCGCCTCGTCCGGCATCACCTTCGCCCTCTTTGGCAAAGGCAAGCCCCGCACCCCCCGCAAGACCGTCGCGGCGCCCAAGAAAAAGAAACACCTGACGCCTGAGGAGCAGGCCGCGGAGTCGGTGAAGAGGAAGGGCCGGAGGCCACGCTGTGCAGCAGGAGGACACCAACGCCTGCGTTGCGGCGGCCACGAGGGAGGCCCTGATCTACCTAGGGTTAAACCTTGGCCGGGCTCGTCAACGCCGCTGTGGCCGCGACCAACACCGGCTCGTCCGCGTTTCCTCGAATGGTGCTGTCAGAGTCGCCCCGCGCGTCGGCGACGCACCCGATTCCCGGCTTTCATGTCTACCCGCAAGCCTCCCAACTCTCCGGGGAACGCTCGCCGGAGGTGAGCGTGGTGGCGCCTTACACGCCCGTGCCCATCGACCTCAACCCCACGCCGGTGGCTGGTGCCTCGTCATCTGGAGCGGCGAGGAAATGGGCGCGGGAGATACCAACTGACGTGCTCTCCGGCGCCCGCAACCTGTTCGACAGAATGCCGGTGGCCGGTGATGACGAGACGACCAACCGTTTCATGCAGAGCATCATTTTCGAGGGTGGTGCAGCAGCTGCTGGCGGTGCCGCCGCGGCTGGCTACGATCCGATGAGGCCCAAAGGCAAGACGGCCGAGGGTCGTTCACGCCGGCGACCGATGATCAAGCTGGCATGCACACCGCCTTCATGCAAGATCAAGTCGACCTAGACCTGGACGGCTTCCCTCTCGACCACGAGTTTCCGGAGGACTACGACCTCGAGGAAGAGGATGAATTGGACATCGACGGAGAGCCTTTGTTCGAGGATGAGCTCGCTAACCAAGCCGCCGGGGCAGAGCCGAAGCGCAGGAGTAAGCGGATGAAGGCATACACGGCGGCCGAGGACAAGCTTCTTTGTGAGTGTTGGAGGGACATTGGGCAAGACCCTGAGGTTGGCGCCGAACAAAAGGCATCAACCTTTTGGATTCATGTCCATCGTGAGTTCCATGAATGGAAGAAGTTTGTGCCGTACCAAATGCATAACACGCGCGAGTGGGTGTCCATTTCGAAGCGATGGAGGGTGATACAACAAGAGTGCAACAAGTTTTGTGCCACTTTTGAGAGCATCAAGGCATGTCCCGTGAGCGGCATCGGCATGCAAGACATGGTATGCATGTGCCCCTCTTTGTTTTCATTCCATTTATGCTTGCATGTCCATTTGCATATCCATTTGTCAATATGCTTGCATGCTATTACTTTGTAGGCATTCCAAGATTTGGAGACATTCAAGGTCCAACATGTAAGGCAAGTCCTTCAACCTCTCCCATTGTTGGAGAGTCATCAACGGGGAGGAGAATTTCAAGGCGCAATATGCCGCCCTCATGGTGTGTGT
>NC_041385.1:569227435-569228633 GCF_002162155.2 Triticum dicoccoides | reverse complement strand
GGGGGGGGGAAAGAAAGCTGTGGAGGAGGTTGGGGAGGAAGAAAGCCACGATCTCGGGGGAAGACCAACTCCAAGAAGAAGGACAAGCGGGATGCGGCGTCGATCGCCTTGAACGCAACCGTGGAGGGCATGATGACCAAGAAGGACTCAAGGGAGGAGTAGCGCCGACAAGACAAGGAAGAACAAATGAACGCCTTCATGGAGATCCAAAGGAGGAGGATTGACATGGAGGCGGAGAAGCAAGCCAAGATGCTAGAGATCAAGGCCGCCAATGCCAAGACCAAGGCGAAAGAAGTGGCTCTCGCTAGCATGATGACGGGGTGGAGATCATGAAGGTGGACCTCAACACCGTGTCACCGAGGAAGAGGCCGTGGTTCGAGAAGATGCAGGCTGACATACTCAAGTTCGACGACGAGTGATCTACGGCAGCAATTGCCATCCTTTTTTGTATGCCGGGCAAGTGTGCTGGCATGACCACAGCCGAGATGGCGTGGTTGAATTTCCCGCCCTTTTTGTGAGCTGGCATGTGTGTCAGCATGAACTGTGTGGTGTTTTTTAGAGCTGGCATTGTATGCCGGCCGTTGGCATGGTGCCGGCATGAACTCGTTGTGCGAGAACGTGAAATGGGTCGCGGGTGTTGGACGCATTGCCGACCCAAATCATAAACAAGGCGGACGCTGAGCGAGCGGCCGGTCAAACAGGCAAAAAGCAGACAAAATTGCCATCCGTTTGGGTCGGCGCGTTGGAATTGCTCTCAGCACATCCAGAAATAAGAATAGAAGCTCTCCTTCCGGCTCCTCAGCGATTTGGGCTTCCTGGCCGTTGGATTGGGTGGCTTGGTCGGATTTGGACCGTCGGATCGACCCCTGGAACGACCTCGTCCGTCGGATCAAAAAAAGTTACTGCTGGAATGAATAGTTACTCCCTGACCGTGCCATCGCGCGTAAATAGCCTGCCCCGCCGGGGGCATTTTCGTAATTTCACTCGCTCGGGGTATAAAAGGGCCGGCTCCCGTGGAGACAGCCCTAGACGGCTCCCCTCCCCCTGCCGCGCGCCTCCTCTCCCCCTCTCTCTCGTTCCCCTCCGTCCCGCGCACCTCCTCTCCTCACGCCTCGCCGCCGCCTCCTCTCCCCTCCCGCACCTGCCTCCCTGCCCTGCCCCTCTCCTCCCGCCTCGCCGCCACCTCCTCTCCCCTCCC
>NC_041385.1:569200629-569227108 GCF_002162155.2 Triticum dicoccoides | reverse complement strand
TCTCCCCTCCCGCGCCCGCCTTCCTGCCCTGCCACCGGCGCCGCCGCCGCCGCTCTCCCGGGCAGGCCCGTGGCTGGATGAGACGAGGGAGGGAGCCTATCTCGCCTCTTCCTCCTCCCATTCGCCACACCCATCTTCCCCACACTCGCCGCCGCCACCACCCTTCGTCCCTCGTGCTCCGCCTCCTCCCCTCCCGTCCCCTCCCGTCGCTTCGTCCCTGGTGCTCCGCCTCCTCCCATCCCCTCCCGTTGCCCGAATCACCCTGAGGAATGACGGGGCAAGAATAGAGATGGCGACGGCGGCCGGATCCGAAGATGGCGGGGCAGCGACCACTCCCGTGAGGCCCGACGGCGAGCAGCTCCTCCTACTGAGCGCCGAGGGGGTGGGGAGAAGCACTGTACCCTCCTCCCCCAACGACCCGGCCCCCAAACCACTCCACTACGGCGTCCCGACCCGCGCCTCGACGCCCTTCTCGGCGCCTACACCTGGTTCTCCGTCCAACTCCATGGCTGGCAGCAAGGGGCTGGCCGACGTGGTGCTCGGTGAGGTCGAGGACGCCGCGTACTGCCTTCCACCTCGCGTCTACCCCGCCACCACCCACTGGCAAGAGGCCCCAGCCACTCCTCTTGATCTCCACCACGTTGCCGTCACCGGGAGGAGGTGCTCATTGCCTTCGGGAACCACCACGGCCAACGGATCTATTGCTGCGTTCGTCAATCTGTACGTGATTGTTTTGAACTGTCTCAGTTCTGGTTAACTGCAGCTCATCCATGGTTGTACCTAATTATCCCTTTTCTCCCTTGCAGGTTGGTCCGCTGTCTATAGGTGCTTGTTGTTCTGCCCAGTTCGTCGTGTTCGGTCTTCGGCTACCTCTTTGCAGGTTGACCCTTTCTCTCCCTCTCATCTTTGCTTTTCAGGCCTAGGCTTGCATTTTTTGCGGTCATGTATTTACCTTCAATTCCTGTATGAAGCTGCTGTTAGATTGTGTTTGGACAATGGATGTATGTGCTTTTTGTCCTCTTATTCGTAGAAGCCTAGGACCTAAATTATTGTTCCCTGCTTGTATTATTGTGCTTGCTTGGCATTCGGAAATGGGGATTTTTGTCACTTCTCTAGATCCTGGTAGGACCTATGCTTTCTTGTACCTTTCCGCTGTGTCCTAGAAGTAGCCTAATGATTTGGTTGTTGGAAGTGATCGCATGTGTCGCGCTGGTGGGGCTACCAAACTAACCAATATCGTTCTAGATATGATTTATAGAAAATGTTCATTGGCCTGTAGCTGAAGTAGTATGCTGTCAGGAAGATATTCACTTGCCTTAAGCACCTAATGTTACTGAAAGCTATATATATTCACAGCTATATATATTGTCATCACCTAGCTATACATAGGTGCTGAAAGCTATATATATTGCTATCTACAGACTATGTATCATAAATTTTTGTTTTACATAGATTTTTCGTTTCCTGATGTTAGGTCAGATGGTTCAATTGATATTTCAGTTTTAGGAGCAATTTCTCTCAGCTTCTTCCAAGTTGAATTTGTCTAAAAAGCGAGTGCCATGTTTCTCAGATGGCCACTAGAAAATGTTTTCTCTGCAATCCCAATTGTTGTTGGTTTTATTCTTCCTGATTCTTTCAGAATTTATTCTTAAGGTAGTTAATTGTTTTCTTGTTGCTATGTTTTGGTCAGGACGGCCTGCCACCTCTCTTACTGTCTAGGTCACCGCGACGCTCAGTGATGCCAAGCTCTAGTTGGGGATGGTAGTCCGTGGGCAAGGCAGGGCATCAATGCCGTCGACCCCTCCGCCCCACGCCACGTGAGAGGTATTTGGATCCTTACCTCACGAGGATGTGGTGTCCTTTAACTTGTGGTTGCCTCTGAGACGCTAAGAGATGATGCAGCTAATTAAACTAATCAAGGCACCAAAATTTTGACCATAGATCATCTCTGTTTCTAAATTACAGAGTACCTCGCCTGGATCCGGAGGTGAAGTTACAGTGAACTCATGTAGTCAAGGTACGAACCCTACCCCTCTCCCTCCCGACGGAGCTCTCCTCACGCCTTTTGTGTTTCCCTTGCTCGGACATCGCTTGATTTTTGGAGCATCAAGGAACTTGTGTGATTCTTGGCAGAGACCTAAGTCTGTAAGGAATATCAGTGATGATGATTTCTCTTGCCTTATGTAAATATATTCAGTTAGTTCATCTGAGACCATTACAATTTGCAAATTGTGGGAGTGAAATTGACGGCTTCAATCTTTAATTAGTTTGCATTTCCCCTTAATTTAAATCTTAGATACATTGCTTTGGATCTACCATGTTTACTTTGATTATATGAGATGCGTCTTTGCTGTTTTTTTATCTATTCCCAGGTAAAAAATGTGACAATACATGAAAGTGCATCTTGATTCTAGAATAGAAGAAAATAGGTGTATGTGTGTAGTCCTACTGAATACTTACGGTTGTTGGCTTGCCCTTTATCTGTGTATGTTTGCAGCGCTAGAACAAGTTTGTTCAGTGACCATTTAGAACATATTTTTAAAATATTATGTAATTACTCCTTCAAATTATTGTGATATTGTATTGCTCTTTAGTCTAATATAAATTATGTAATGTGGTGCTCCACCTCCTTTTCTCTTCTTGCCAGGACATATACTCTGTCGGATTGCTCAGGCAGGCAACGCGCGCCACATCTATTCACAGACTTGCTCTGCTGCTTTGTAGCCTGGATGATTCTATACTCTTGATCGTCCTCATGGCACCTGTCAACTCTATTGTGAATCTTCTCTTTATCTTAAGGTTGTACTCGCTGTGCTAGAGTGATCAGATGATATAGTAAATACATCTTTCCTTTTTACAAGGTTCAGATCATAAGGAATGTCATGTCCTGTGAACCAAGTTCAGTATGTTGTCTATCAAATATATTCTTGTTTCTTGTGATGCTCCAGTTCAGATAATCATTAGTGCATATTTTGGCTGATATTTCTACTACAGGGCACTTGGTGGCGATGTAAAAGTGTTCGATGGGTTGGGTTTCTTGTTGTTGACTATTATAGGCTTTTTTCTGTGTAACTTAAGAAGTGTTAACATATTTTTAAAATATTACTGTAATTTTGAAATCTGTTCACATGTGTCTGCACATCTGTATCTCGCTCCTATTATATTCTCACTGCATGTTATCCTGTATGATTGCATATGCTAAATCTGGGTTAATACTGACTTAGCATTACCCGTTTGATTAAAACATTAGGACCGGCACCCTTGCGTCAAGGCGCGAACCCGATAGATATGCCCATTGCTTGCATGATGATATATAGGCCCATTGCTTGCATGATGATAAATTTTGCCCACAAGAATGTCCTAACGGATGTGTTCCACGTTTCCTAGTTGAAGAGGTGCCACGCAGAGATGGCTAACATTCCTCTAAGAGATACAGTGCCACTGGAAACGATTCAGTTGGATAGCGATTTGACCTACGAGGAGAAACCAGTCAAGATCCTCGAGTTTGCCAGCCGAGTCACACGCAGCAAGGTCATCAAGTTCTCCAAAGTTCAGTGGAGCCACCATACTGAAGAAGAAGCCACCTGGGAACGAGAGGAAGACCTACGGAAGGACCACCCTCACCTATTTTCCAGCCAACCCAAATCTCGAGGGCGAGATTCATCTTAAGGGGGGTAGGTTTCTAACATCCCAAATTTTCAATTTGGCATGTTATATATTAGATCATCATTGCATATCATATTTTCTTGCATTTTGGTTGATCCTCGAAATTCTACGCAACTCAAGGACCCGAGGAGAGAGTTGGGGATTTCGTTATTGTCATATTTGAGTTTTCTCAAATTTTGAAAAGAGGATCGTTTGGTTTTAATTATTTTTCTCTCCGTATATTTCGTTTACAAAATAAAAGAGAGGGTATAAAATGACTTTCCAAAAATAAATGAAATACTAGAGGAAAAATATTAAAATCACATAAGTATTTTATTTGGTAGTTTTATTGCGATTTTATTTGAATTAGAAAAATTGCACGTTTTCAAAATTGCATTTTAGGCCAAGAAAATGTTCATCTCGTTCTAAATATTTTATTTAGACGATGAAAATTTGTTTTGACATTTTTAGTTTTTTATTTACTTTTATAGGATTTATTTAAGTTTCGATGGAATTGTTAAAAAAAAACTATTCAGCTCCCGACCGGCCGAAGCCCAGCCGAGCCGGCCGGCCCAACCCCGCGCCGCCACCGACCTCGCCGGGCGAGTCCGAGCTGGACACGCCTCGCCGCCGCCGTGCCCCCTCCCCCAAGCCACCAGCCCCCTCCTTAAATAGCGTCGCCGCCATCCCCACCACCTCACCAGCCTGCGCCGCTAGTCCCGCCGCCTAGCACCGCCGCCGCAGAGAGCCGCCGCCGCTGTGAGCCGCCTCACCTCGCCTCGCTTCACCGCCGCCGCGCGCAGCACCGCCACCTCGTCCCGCCGCCGCCGCATGCCGCCGGAGCCACCACCCGCTGCCCGCCACCGAAATCCGACCCCGCTGGAGGTATAGCCGCCCGCCGTCGCCGGTTTTCGAGAGAAAACTGATTTGTTTTTTTAGAAAACCCTAGGTCTTTTTAGATCGGTTTAGTTTTTTGGTTTAGTTTATTTAGCGAGCGTCCGCTCGTTCGTTCGTTTTACCTAACGCTGTTTACTCGTTAGCTACAGACAACGAACGTTCGTTCGTTAGCCTGTTCGCCAGTTTTTCTTTTTCCAGGGTTTTACGCGATTATTTTCGATCGTGATTTCAGCCCGAATCTTAGTTTTAGTTTATCTTTTCGCTCGTTTATCGAAATCAGGCGATTCAAGCGCCTAGTTCTTTGTTTCGAAGCCCTCTTTCTGTTTAACCAACTTGAACAAGATTTTGGTACTGTAAAATTTGACCTAGGCCCAGATTAGTAATCGGATCTTGTTTCTTTCGCAGTTTGAGTTTCGTTGCTTCGTTTGATTTGATTCTTTTTGCAAACCGGAGTTTTTAAGTGGAACTTTCCGGTTAGATCTTTGATTTGAGTTTTACCCGTTCTTCTAGTTGGTTGCTTATTGTATGCTTGTTTGTTTGTGATAGAGTACTCGGAGTGCGAAGCGTGCTACTATGAGTCTCTAGGTTTTGCGGATCATCAGCAAGGCAAGTAACATTTTGATCATACCTCTTTACTACCCAGTTTTATTGCATTAGATCAATCCTCACACATTGCATGATTAGGATCTGATTAAAATGTGGGTTTTGGGAAGTAGATGAGGTAATACCTATTCACCTGTTTATTTATCAAACATTTGGGAGTTACTTCTACGTACTGCTTATATTGCTATGCTATGCTAGTAGAAGTGGATTGGGTAAGTGTATCCATGACAGATGTGAGTACTATTAATTAATGGTTAACTTAAGGTGGCAACTTTAATACACATCTTGGTAGATTGAGGCACCTGGGGAACCCAGTGTTGTCTATTTTTCTGGAAATCCCGGGGTACCGTGTGATTCTCCTATGGACCGCCACCCAGGCTCAAAGGGATCATAAGATTTTTCATGCTAGAAACTTCCGTGTGCAGCCACAAGCTATTACGGGCTCTAGCATAGTTGATTAAGTCGTGTGAACTCTTACAGTGGTAGAATAGCAGATGTAGGGGAAAGTAGGTGTAACTGTCTACCCACCGTAAGGTGCTAACGATTCTGAAAGACTGTGTCTCAATCATCCGTTTCTCAAACATCATGTAGTGCGAGAAATCCAACGGAGGCGATCGAGTCTTGTGGGGAAAAGTGCGCAAACCTTTGCAGAGTGTACAAACTAATCATGGTTAGCCGTGTCCCCGGTTATGGACATCTTGAGTATCTGGTTCTCGGATTATCATGTGGATCTCATCATTCTTAATATAATTTGTTTGGGCTTAATGATGATGCTTAATTGGGATTGAGTTGGGTGAACCTTCTCAATGTTTAAACAACCACCATGATAGTTAAATGAAATTTATTTCTTTGTTGTAGGAAAAAATTGGCTTTATGCAAAACTGTAACTATAGAGCTTTCCACCAGCCATATTGCATGTAGTGATAGCAATTATTCCGTTCATTACTCTATGTGTTACTTTGCCAGCTTATTCCATGTGCTGACCCGTTTTCAGGCTGCAACGTTCATGTTGCAAACTTTTCAGACGACGAGTAAGGTTCCTTAGGTCGTGATCTTTCACTCAGCTATGTTGTTGGAGTTGATGGACTCACTTTATCTTCCAAGCCTTCCGTTGTTATCGATGTTAGATGGCCTTAAGCCATATTATTGTAATAAGTTCTCTTTTGAGACATTCGATGTAATAAGTGTGTGATTGCTACTCTGTTATAAATCTTCAAGTACTGTGTGTGTCAGCATTATCGATCCAGGGATGACACTGATGCACAGAGATCAGACTGTTTGAGGTGTGGTCGCTACATGAGTGCACCCACTGGGTGTAGTCCCCGATACTGATGTCGACTGATAGCAGTCAGCAAGAGTCTTAGAACTTAGGTTTTATTTGATTTTTTACTTGGGCTCACCAGAGCTAATTCGAGTGAGTTTATTCCAGCGGGAGCACGCTGAGTGCACCCATTGGGTGTAGTCCCCGAGACTGCCGTCGACTGATAGCAGTCGGTGGGAGTCTTAGAACATAGCATTTAAACTAGGCACGATCGCCAACCGTTTTTTGAACTGTCTGAGTGGACGCTTTCTATTGGGGGCATGCTAAGTGCACCCACTGGGTGTAGTACCCGAGACTGCCGTCGACTGAGAGCAGTCGGCGGGAGTGAAGGAGTCCTGGACTAAGGGGTCCTCGGGCGTTCGGTCTATTCGATATGGGCCGGTCTGATGGGCCGTGAAGAGAAAGGCAGAAGACCATCCCCCGTGTCCAGGCAAGATTGGTGTCTGGATATGTTATTTCCTTTCCCTATGAACCGACTCTGCCCTAGGCCCCTCCGATGTCTATATAAACCGGAGGGTTTAGTCCGTAGAGGAAATCACAATATTCATAGGCTAGACAAGCTAGGGTTTAGCCACTACGATCTCGAGGTAGATCAACTCTTGTAACCCCTATACTCATCAAATATAATCAAGCAGGACGTAGGGTTTTACCTCCTTAAAGAGGGACCAAACCTGGGTAAACATTGTGTCTCTTTGTCCATTGTTACCATTGATCCTTAGACGCACAGCTTGGGCCCCCCTACCCGAGATCTGCCGGTTTTGACGCTGACATTGGTGCTTTCATTGAGAGCTCCAATGTGTTGTCAACAGAGAGATTGATGGCGCGCCTCTTCATCAACGATGATGCTGTGTCCGGGGAGACCTTTCTCCCTGGATAAGTCTTTGTGTTCGGCGGCTTCGTGCTACGTGCCGACTCGACCGGCCACCTTGAGCAGGTCGACAGTTACGCCCCTGGTCACTAGACCAGGTTTGGAAACCTGAACTACGTCGTTGATATCCGAGGAGATCTGATCTTCAAGGGGTTCACGGACTCGGCTGACGCTCTCTACCCTTAAGAAGGCCCTTTGGATCCGCTATTATATCCCGTCAAGGGGTCAACACTCACACCTGCCTCGGCCTTAGATACGGGGCAGATCGTATTGTCCGAAGATGGAAGGATCGACCCCGCCGGACTCTTTCCTATCATGGAGCTCCCAACCAGAGACCCAGATGTGATCGCGCCGTTGGTGAACCTGGAGTCAAACAGGACTCTCCCAGTCATCGGGGAGCCGGACTCGCCTCTGGACGATAACTCCGAACTATCGAAGTATGCGTCCATCGGGCTCGACCAAGTGTCTATCATCGAGCCTGGCCTCGCAGATCCGCATGCTCCTATCCAGCTTTCGCTCTTAGATGAAGCACTGGGCTTAATACAATCTCTCACCATCACAGAAGCTTTGTCTCCATACTACACCCATCTCAGGTTGGGGGCTGAGAGCGGAGAATTTTACACCCCACCCACCACCCACTTAATAGCCACTGTCGAGGATTTAACCGACATGCTAGACTACGCCTTTGAAGACATCGATGGCATGGATAACGATGTCGAGGCAGGACCAGGTCAAATTCCGCCTGTTACTGGGTGTTGGACGACCACTTCTACCTATGATGTATACATGGTGGATATGCCTGAGAAGAAGGACGACAACGACACTCAAGATCTAGGCAAGGAGAAACCCGTCGATGAACCACCAAAGCGCCGGCGTCAGCGGCGCCGCGCATGACCGCATCGGGCAAAGTCTAGAAATACCGGCACTGGAGATAATGACATTCTGGATAATGCCGAAGACCCCAACCACCCCGCCGAACCTACATTTGAACTGGACGAAAGGGAGGAGGGTCAATACATCCCTGAACACGCTGATCACAAAGATTCAGAAGACAATAACTATTTACCTGCCTCTGAAGAGGATGTGAGCCTCGGTGACAAAGATTTTATCGTCCCAGAGGACCCCTCGAACAAGAACACTTCAAGCGACAACTCATTGCCACCGCGTGGAGCCTAAAAAAGAAACAACAACAGCTTCAAGCCGAACAGGACACACTAAATGACAGATGGACCAGGGTCCTAGCCGCCGAAGAATACGACCTTGAGCGACCAGTAAAGAGTTACCCCAAGCGCAGGCTGCCGCCACAATCCGACGACGAAGCCCTCGATCCAATACCGTCAAAATACAATTATGCTGTTGTCCACCTTCTGATGAAGACTTAGGAGCAGCTCACGATCAGCCATCACACGCGGAGCAGTTGCCTGAGGATATTGCTTTGAAGCATTTGCAGTAGTGTTATGAGTGGCAGAGTCATCATTTGTTGAGTAGGATGCTGCCTTTTGAAATTGACCATCCAAAAGACGAGTGCCTTCATCAATAATTGCAGCCTTGCCCTTCTCATCAGTTGAGGAAATAGTCCGTTTGAGGACTTCAATTGGGGGCAAATAGCTGAGATGATTCTGAAAGTCAGCCTTGTAATGAATTGAAGTCTTTGATCTGATGAATTTCATGATCCAGGGAGCGTAAGGCTTCAACTCAAAAGGTGACAAAGCAGCATTGGCCAAAGTCCTCATGAAGAAATCATGATAGTTGATTGGAATACCATGCATGATGTTAAAAAGCAAGTTCTTCATGATGCCAACAACTTCTTCTTCTTCGCAGTTGTGGCCCTTAATAGGACTGAGGGTTTTGGCCAGAATGCGATAGACAGTCCTTATCACATACAAGAAATCCTTGACGAGGAAATTTGTCCTTGGAGCTTGGACAACCTTCAGAGGCTTCATCAACACTTGCATCAGATGATTTTGCAGTTCAGGTTCTTCATATAGTTTCAGAGCGCCTTCAATGGGTGGACTGACTGGGACGGCATGAAGCAATTCAGAGGTCGGAGCTTTTGATGAGTATTTTCAGTCAACCAGTCCAAAACCCATGAATTCACATCGTCAACATTTCCTATCAGATGCAAAGTGGCATAGAACTGAAGAATAAGCTCTTCATTCTAGTCGCAGATGTTGGTGCAGAAGTTGAGTAGCCTTGGGTCGTGAAAAACACTAAGGACTGGAGTGAAATATGGAAGAGACTCCATATCCACATGAGGAATTTGCATATGGTCAAACACTTTATCCTTGTCAAACAGCAGTGTTGAATAAAAGTTCATCTGAGAAGCAGTCCTGAAACGCTTGCGGCGAAGGCGAGCAGAGTCATAAGGATTGAAATCAGAGAAGAAATGACGTTCAACAAATAAGTCATCAGGCTTGAACTTCTGCTTTTTGGAGTGCGGATTCTGTGGCTTGGGCTGAAGATTTGTAGTGGAAGTCTTCACATCTGCTTGAAGCACAACCTATGGAGCCTCAGGCTGAGGAATCTCAGGAGCAGTTTCTTCTGCTGTTTTCTTCTCCATTTCATCAGCACTAGTGGCTGGAATTTCTTTAGGGATTGAATGAAGTGAAGCTTGACCTTGATCAGAACCCGTATGAATTTCTTCAGTTTGCACGACGGACCAAGGAATTTTTTGCAGAGGAGTGGTCAGAGGAGAATTGAGATGATGACTTTCCCAATAATTATCACTCATCACTGGAGTCGTAGACCCAATGTCCACATCCTCTTCTTCAGCTTCAATATCTTTGACATCAGCCTTTTCATGAGTGACTTGAGGCAACGGCGATGATACCTGTAGTGGTGAAGGAATAACACCCACTTCAATTTCATCATCCAACCGCTCTAACATAGCAGCAGATGGATTTTCTTCATCAATGTCATCAGCGATGCCATATTCTTCACCAAAAGGAACAATCTCGTTTGATGGCATGACAATCAGAGGAACAACATCAATTGGATTCTGGAATGAGCTCGTCAAATTCTTCACTTTCTTCGGAGCTGAAGACTCTGAGGCGTCTGATGCTTTCCTCTTCTTCACAGTTGCCCTTTCGATAGCCTTAGTTTTCTTCGCTTCTGATGCAGAAGGAAGATGAGTGCTTTTCATTTGTGAAGACTTTGCAGGGAGGGCAGATGAAAGAGGCACAATTTCTTCAGGCACAACTATTGCAGTTGCCCTGGTAGGTTCAGTTTCTTTAGGCGCATCAGTAGATTCTTCAGCTGGCCTGGGTTGATCATCAGGTGCAATATTGGTGGTTGCCCTGGCAGTTTCATCAGGAGCTGGAATATCTTCATCAGCCCTGGCAGTCTCAGTGTCATCAGCAGCTTGATTATCATCAGCTATGCTGGCATGTTCTTCAGAGGGCTGAGCAGATGCTTCACCCTAAGGAATTTCTTGTTGCGCTTCAGCAACAACGTTGGGCTTGAGGCCTTTTGCCAGCTTGATGAATCTGACTTTCGCACCTAGCCAATCAGCAGGATATGTGTCAAATTCATCATTGAGAGCTTTGATTTCAGACTGAATAGTCACAAGTTCTTCAGTGGTCATTTTCAAGACATTTTTCTTCAGAATATACTCCTTGTACTGAGCTTTCTTCACTGATCTTGCCATATCGAATTTCCACTTTTCTTCAGCGATGAAGGTAGTAAACATGTAACTTTGTCCAGGTGTGAGGTTCAGATCAGGCAGAGGTGTGTTGGGATCTTTATGCCAAAGATCAATGAAATCAAGGATCTTCTTCGGATCCAAAAAAGTGGCACATCACTGCCTTTGGCACTAGCGGCCCGTTCTTGTCGGTCTCTGATGATTTCTGCAAGTTCTTCATCATCACCTTCATCTTCAGACGATGGAACTTCAAAGGCGACCTGCTTCTTGTGAGGACTTGGCCTTGCGCCGCGTCCAACAGTGGCCTTTTTCTTCAACAACTGAGGTTGAGCTAAGGAACTTGCCGAAGCTCCTGAAGCAATTGAGAAGCCTGTAGTCCTTTGACACATGGAAAGATGCACAGGTGCTGAGGACTTTGCAGGTGCAGCTAAGGGCTTTGCATGAGCAGGTGGCCCTGTGGGCTTTGAGGAGCTGGGCCGTGAGGGCATTGCAGAAGAAGATGGCTTCACAACAGATTTCTTCTTCATGGCCTTTTTGGGATGACTAGCAGAGGCTTCAGCAGCAGCAGCATAATCTTCATTGAATTTTTTCACTGCTTCTTTTGCTACCTTAGCCAATTTCCTTTGGCGCTTGGTCCATTCCTTGGGAAATTCCTCATCTCTTCGGATGCTAGAGGGATCAGCTTCTTGGCCTAGAGCCAATGGAGGCCTTGGGCATGGAAAATTTACAGCAAATTTCTTCATGTACTTAGGAGTCACATAGTGGTAATCCCTCCACTCCTGTGCCCATCTGCGTTCAATCCGCTGAATGCGCACCTTGCGCTGATTTTTGTTCTTCTTGCCATGAGTGGCCTCATCAGAAGTACAATATTCTTCATAGATATCTTCAGGGATCTCAAAGGCAGTGTTAGTTTCAGGCCTTTTGCCTCCCTTTCGAGGACGCTTTTCTTCAGCCATATTCTTCAACTGAGGATTCTGAACAATGGATGTTTCTAAAGAAGTGTGCAATTTTTCTTTGAGGAACGTTGCAAATGAGTTAAGTTGATGAGAACCTAGTGATTCAACAACAGACATGTGTACCTGTGAACATAGTATAGGTGCGAAGAATTTTAAGAGGTCATATGCGTTCTCCGAATTTGTTTTTAAAAGGAATCAACTTTGAGGAATTTGACCAGTGGAGTCTTGAGAAATTTCACTAAGAGTTCTTGTCTTAGGTTCCAGAGTTGTATAGATTGGAAATCCACAAAATTGAGGAATCTTGAAGAAAAATACATCTTAGAGAAATAGATCAAGAACAAAAGCACAGTGCTGTTTAAGGATATGGAAGTTGAAGAGTAAATACCTTTTGAAGATTTTGTGTAAATCATCAGAATCAACAAGGGCAGTAAAGGTGAGTTTTATTTACCCTTGACGAAGAACACGACGAACTGTGAAAGTTCATCCGTTCAGATCTTCCACGCCCTAACTTGGCAGAGGAAGACAACTACAGCGGCGACGGAGGTGGAGATTTCCGTGACTGGCGCGAGTACGACGGCAACGAGGTCGAGGCAGCTAAGCTCTTCCTCACCGGCGACGCTGGAGATTAGCGGTGTCGCTAGGTCAGAGAGGTCGAGCGGAGTAAATGAGCTCAGGTGAAAGGGGAGGGGTATTTATAACCTAGGTGAAAAACCGTTCATCCGAGGAAATTGGACGAGCGTTCCCTTGACCCTTGTTATTCTAGCGAGATGTGTCACCCACATAATGAGAGGTGGAGATCGTGGGTGAGTTGTTTAATCCTGTCATGGGATGCGGAAGGATTGAGCGGCAAAAGCCAAAAAAATTAGATATGAAAATTTTAAAGTTTCGTTCGCAAATTCTTCAGCTGTCAAGGACATAGTGAAGATTTTGTACGGGTTTCAAATAGAACGCACATGAAGAATTTGTGAACATACTGGGTTGAGTTTAGCATAGAGGGGGAACGGGTCCAATCACATTCACTTAGATGAAAAAGAAACTTGAAGAATTAGCTATAAGTGAATGCTGTAGAGGACATGAAAAACTCAAATATATATATAGCAATGAATAAAATAGTTGGAAAGACTGAGGAAATTGCAAAGTTGAAGAATTTTAAAATATGAAGAAATTGCAAAACTTAAATTGAAGATATTCAACTTTGGTTGGTGGCGTAACCCACCGTATAAGAATGATGATTTCAGACACCGCGTACAATTGTTGTAGGGTTCTGAGAATCAAATTCTTCATTAATTTCTTCACACTTAGAGGGTTAGTCTTCACTGATTGAAGAAAAATGTTACTTCGTGTGTTGCACATATAAGTCATCAATTTTGCATAAGTGTTAGGATGTGTGTCCTTTTCAAAGAACATTGGAAGATTCTAAGATATTTAGCTCACACCGCAACTTGTTAAATCTATTCTCATTCAAGGGCTTTGTGAAGATATCTGCCAACCGATCTACAGTATTCGCATGATCGATGGAGATGTTTCCCTTCAACACATGGTCACGAAGAAAATGATGACGAATCTAGGTGTGCTTTGTCTTCGAGTGCTGAAATGGGTTGTGAGCAATCTTGATAGCACTCTCATTGTCGCAGTAGAGTGGCACATTCTTCACATTGATGCCATAGTCCTTGAGGGTTTGCTTCATCCATAGCAATTGAGCACAGCAAGATCCAGCAGCAATGCTCAGCTTCAGCAGTAGAGAGTGATATGCAGTTCTGCTTCTTCGAGGACCAACATACCAAGGATCGTCCGAGGAAATGACATGTGCCTGATTTTGACTTGCGGTCCACCCGATCACCAGCATAGTTAGAGTCAGAATATCCAATGAGATCAAAAGACGAGCCCTTGGGATACCATAATCCAAGTGTTGGAGTGTGAGCTAGATATCGAAGAATATGCTTCACAGCCTTATGGTGTGATTCCTTCGGTGTAGCTTTAAATCGGGCACACATACAAACACTACGCATCATATCTGGCCTAGATGCACATAGATACAATAAAGAGCCAATCATGGAGCGGTATACCTTTTGATCGAAGTCTTTACCATTTTCATCGGTGCATAGATGGCCATTTGTGGGCATAGGGATTTTGACGCCTTTGCAATCTTGCATGCTGAATTTCCTCAACACATCCTTGAGGTATTTCTCCTGGGATATGAATATTCCAGTGTGTTGTTGACGAATTTGAAGACCTAAGAAGAATTTCAACTCTCCCATCATAAACATTTGATATTCCTCACTCATCATATAGGCAAATTCGTCACTATAACGTTGGTTAGTACAACCAATGATAATATCAGCAACATATATTTGGCACACGAATAATTCATCATCATATGCTTTGGTGAAAAGAGTTGGGTCAAGTGAACCGGGTTTGAAGCCTTTGTTCATGAGGAATTCCTTCAATGTATCATACCACACCCAAGGTGCTTTCTTGAGGCCATAAAGGGCCTTGTTGAGTCTGTAGATGTGATCTGGAAGTTTTGGATCCTCAAAACCTGGTGGTTGAGCAACATATACTTCTTCCTCAAGCTTACCATTGAGGAATGCACTTTTCACATGTTGTGGAACGCAGTAATTTCAAAATTTTCCTACGATCACGCAAGATCTATCTAGGTGATGCATAGAAACGAGAGGGGAGAGTGTGTCCACGTACCCTCGTAGACCAAAAGCGGAAGCATTATGACAACGCGGTTGGTGTAGTCGTACGTCTTCACGATCCGACCGATCAAGTACCGAACGCATGACACCTCCGCGATCTGCACACGTTCAGCTCGGTGACGTCCCTCGAACTCTAGATCTAGCTGAGGCTGAGGGAGAGTTCCATCAGCACGACGGAGTGGTGACGGTGATGATGAAGTTACCAGTGCAGGGCTTCGCCTAAGCACTACGGCGATATGACCGAGGTGTAAAACTGTGGAGGGGGCACCGCACACGGCTAAGAGATTGTCTGTTGTGCCTTTAGGGTGCCCCCTGCCCCTGTATATAAAGGAGGGAGGAGGAGGACGGCCAACAAGGGGGGCGCCAAGGAGAGGGGAGTCCTACTAGGACTCCTGCCCTAGTAGGATTCGGCCCCACCCTTTTTTCCTTCTACCGGAGGGGGAAAAGGGGAAGGAGAGGGAGTAGGAGAAGGAAAGGGGGGTGGCATCCCCTTCCCAAGTCCAATTAGGCCTCCTGCCCAAAGGGGGGCGCACCAGCCCCTTGTGGGCTGGTGTGCTTCCCTCTTATGGCCCATAAGGCCCATAACTTCTCCCGGGGGGTTCCGGTAACCTCCCAGTACTCCAGAAAAATGCCCGAACTACTCGGAACCATTCCGATGTCCAAATGCAACGTTCCAATATATGAATCTTTATGTCTCGACCATTTTGAGACTCCTCGTCATGTCTGTGATCTCATCTGGGACTCCGAACAAACTTCGGTACATCATATCACATAAACTCATAATACCAATCGCCATCGAATGTTAAGCGTGCTGACCCTACGGGTTCGAGAACTATGTAGACATGACCGACACGTCTCCGGTCAATAACCAATAGCAGAACCTTTATACTCATATTGGTTCCTATATACTCTACGAGGATCTTTATCGATCAAACCGCATAACAACATACGTTGTTCCCTTTGTCATCGGTATGTTATTTGCCCGAGATTCGATCGTCGGTATCATTATACCTAGTTCAATATTGTTACCGGCAAGTCTTTTTACTCGTACCATAATACTTCATCCCGCAACTAACTCATTAGTCACAATGCTTGCAAGGCTTATAGTGATGAGTATTACCGAGAGGGCCCAGAGATACCTCTCCGAAACACGGAGTGACAAATCCTAATCTCGATCTATGCCAACCCAACAAACACCTTCAGAGACACCTGTAGAGCACCTTTATAATCACCAATTTAAGTTGTGACATTTGGTAGCACACAAAGTGTTCCTCCAGTATTCAGGAGTTGCATAATCTCATAGTTTGAGGAACATGTATAAGTCATGAAGAGAGCAGTAGCAATGAAACTATAACGATAATAATGCTAAGCTAACGGATGGGTCATGTCCATCACATCATTCTCCTAATGATGTGATCCCGTTCATCAAATGACAACACATGTCTATGGTTAGGAAACATAACCATCTTTGATTAACGAGCTAGTCAAGTAGAGGCATACTAGGGACACTATGTTTTGTTTATGTATTCACGCATGTACTAAGTTTCCAGTTAATACAATTCTAGCATGAATAATAAACATTTATCATGAAATAAGGAAATAAATAATAGCTTTATTATTGCCTCTAGGGCATATTTGCTTCATCACATCCATTTGATGTAAGATGATATTATGATGGTTAGCATAAGCAAGCAATATGCGAATAGCCTCAAGTCTAGCAACAGGTGCAAAAGTTTCATCGAAATCAATTCCTTCAACCTGTGTGTAGCCTTAAGCTACAAGATGAGCCTTATTCCTCACCACAAGGCCATTTTCATCTTGCTTTTTGTGGTAGATCCATTTGGTGCCGATGATATTGTGCTTACGTGGGTCTGGTCGCTTGACAAGCTCCCACACATTGTTGAGCTCAAATTGATGCAATTCATCTTGCATAGCTTGAATCCACTCAGGCTCCATGAATGCTTCATCAACTTTGGTGGGCTCTGTGATAGAGACAAACACAAAATGCCCACAAAAGTTAGACAAATGTGAAGCTTTTTAGCGTGTGAGACGACCTGGTGCGTTGATGTCGTTGATGATTCTTTCATCTGTACTTCATTTGCAACGCGAGGATGAGCAGGTTGACGACTTTGATTTGGCCCAGCAATTTCTTCGGGGCCATTTTCTTCAGTAGCACCAGCGTGATTTTCTTCACGATCCGGAATGACTTCTTCAACAGATTCTTCGGTAGGGATGACATCCTCAGTAGCCTTAAACTTGATGGATTCCTCGGGTGACATTTCATCTAGCACAGGAGGTAGGTGCTCTCTGTGCGAGCCATTAGTCTCATCGAACTGCACATCTACAGTTTCAACAACCTCGTGATGATAGGTGTTGAAGACTCTGTAATTGTGCGAGTCCTTTCCGTAACCAAGCATAAAACCCTCATGTGCTTTCAGTGCAAATTTAGAGTGGTGGTGAGGATCTCTAATCCAGCATTTAGCACCGAAGACTTTGAAATAACTTACATTGGGTTTCTTGTCAGTGAGGAGTTCATATGAGGTCTTTTTGAAGAATCTGTGAAGATATACCGTGTTGATGATGTGGCATGCAGTATCAATAGCATCTGGCCAAAAACGCTATGGAGTCTTGTATTCGTCAAGCATAGTGCGAGCCATCTCAACAAGAGTCCTGTTCTTGCGCTCCACGATGCCGTTTTACTGAGGAGTATAGGGAGCAGATAACTCATGAGTAATACCAAATATATCAAGATATTCATTGAGACCAGTAACTCGGTTCCATTATCAGTCCTGGTATGCTTGATCTTCACACTGAAGTTTGTAGATGCTCTTGAGGAAAATCGTTTGAAGACTTCCTGCACTTCATTTTTTTAAGTGATGATATGCACCCAAGTGTAACGAGAATAATCATCAACAATGACAAAGCCATATAATGATGCAGAATTAGTGAACGTGGCATAATGAGTAGGGCCAAAGAGATACATGTGAAGTAATTCAAAGGGACAAGAAGTGTTCATGATAGTCTTTGCGGGATGCTTGGCTCTGGTGATCTTTCCAGCCTCACAAGCCCCACAAAGATGATCTTTGAGGAATTTGACACCCTCGATGCTAATGACATGCTTCTTCTTCGCGGGTGTATGCAAGTTCCTCATCCCAGCATGACCAAGTCGTCGATGCCATAACCAGCCTTCTGAAGCTTTTGCAAGTAGACACGTGACAGGCTGTGGTCCTGTAGAGAAATCAACAATATACAAGTCTCCTCTCCTAAAGCCTTCGAAGACTTTGGAACTGTCAGATTCCATAAGCATAATGCATCGATATTTGCCAAAGACGATAACCATATCAAGATCACAAAGCATTGAGACAGACATGAGATTGAATCCTAAGGACTCGACAAGCATGATTTTGTCCATGTGTCTATCCTTTGAGATTGCAACCCTACCTAGACCCAATACCTTGCTTTTGCCTTTGTCAGCATAGGTGATATGCTTCAGATGAGATGGAGATAAAGTAGTGTCCATCAATAAGTTCTTGTCACCAGTCATGTGATTTGTACATCCACTGTCGAGGACCCACTCAGTAGCTTTGGGTTGTTCATCCTACAGATGAGTTAGTGCAACTTACGGACCCATATACTTCATCAGTGAAGAATATGATATAAATTTCATCAACAGTATAACATATATAGCAGTATGAGGACGTGAGAAATAAATGATGCATTTCTTCATGATTAGCTTGCGTCCATTCAAGCATATTCAAGTCTCTAGCAAATTCTTCAGACGATTAAGTTTGTCTGGAGACATGACCCTGCATAAGAGATTAGTTCTTTTTCTTCACCCCACATTTGGAGGGGTGGCAAAGAGTTCATCATTCTGCAAGAAAAAGATGGCATTGAAGCCAGTGCACTTCGTTTCACAAAAGAGGGGTTAGGATAAGCATATGAATAAGCAGAGAAATTCTTTGAGGACTTATGAATTTGAAGAATAATGCACATATTCATAGCCTTTAGAGTTCCCTGCAAAACAGAAGTGTTAGCACGATGATGTTCATATGAGGATTTGGATCCACATGAGGAATTTGATCCAGATGAAGAATTAGGTCCATAAGAGGACTTGAGTCCATATGAAGATTTTGAATCATACAAAGAATTTGATCTGGGGTTCCTATTCTTCATGGGTGGTGTCATGACGACATTCACCTGAAGATTTTCAAGGCACCTTTTAGGAACCCGGATTTTCTTCATAGGGGGACCGTTCCCGTAGTTAGTTCCAACATATCGAGCAAATACTTCACCATTATGATTCTTGAACAGTTTATAGTTGGAGTCAAATGACTCATCAGAGGAATATGAAGATTCACAGGTAAAGCCAGATAAAGTGCATGGATCTACAGGAGGTCCTTTCATAGCAACCCATGAGGTTTTGGGGTACTGCTCAGGTTTCCAGGAGGTCCCATCAGCATTGAGTTTCCTCTCAAAGGCAATACCCTCTTTTCTAGGGTTCTTGTTCAAGATCTGCTTTTTGAGCACATCACAAAGAGTCTGATGCCCTTTGAGGCTTTTGTATATGCCTGTCACATACAATTCCTTCAACCCTGCATTATCGTCAGTGATACTTGTGGTATCCTCATATGAGGAATTTGTGACCACATAGATAGTTGAAGAATTTGCAGCAATAGAAGCATTTGAACATTCAGGTGAAGAATTAGCAGATTCATGCTCAATGCATTTCAGACATGGTAGAATATATTCTTCCTGAGCGGAACTGATCTGTTGAGCAAGCAATGAATCGTTTTCCTTCTGAAGATCTTCGTAACTCACTTTTAACTTCTCAAGATCTTGCTTTCTTTGAAGAAATTCATAAGAAAGCTTCTCATGAACAGATAATAGAGTGTTATGATGACTTTGAAGATTGTCAAACTTAGACTGTAGTCTCTGAAGATTATCAGTCAAAGTCTTAGTTCGATTTAGTTCCTCACCCAACAGGTCATCGCTTTTGTCTAGCAGATTTTGACTCCTCAGATTCCTCTTCTTCCACATTTCCCTCAGATTCAGCTTCAGAGTCCATTTCCTTGCCAATAAATGCCCATGCCTTCTTGGAACAGCTCTTCTTGTGAGATGAAGACTTTGAAGATTTTAACGATGAGGACTTTGAAGATTTCTTCTTCTTCTTTGAGTCATCAGAATCGTCATCTTTGTACTTCTTCTTCTTTGATTCCTTTTCCCACTGAGGACAATCAGACATGTAGTGACCAGGTTTCTTGCATTTGTGGCAAGTCCTATTTTTGTAGTCACGAGATGAGTAATCATCACTTCTTGAAGACTTTCCAAAGCGACTACGGTGAGAGAACTTCTGGAATTTCTTCATGAGCATTGCTAGCTCCTGGCTCAGTTGTTCAGGATCACCAAGGCTGCTACCAGAATCTTCACCTTCAGATTCAGAGACTGCCTTGGCCTTCAGTGCACGTGATCTTCCAAAGCTCGGTCCATAGAGGTCTCTCTTCTCAGCAAGCTGGAACTCATGAGTATTTAGCCTCTCGAGGATATCAGCAGGATCTAGTGACTTGTAATCTGCTCGTTCTTGAATCAAGAGTGCAAGAGTATCGAATGAGGAATCAAGTGATCTCAGCAATTTCTTCACCACCTCATGGTCGGTGATGTCAGTGGAACCAAGTGCTTGAAGCTCATTCGAGATGTCAGTGAGGCGATCGATGGTTTGTTGAACATTTTCATTGTCGAGTCTTTTGAAGCGGTTGAAGAGATTACGTAGAACATCAACTCGGGAGTCACGTTGGGTGGAGACTCCTTCGTGGACCTTAGACAACCTGTCCCAAATCAGCTTTCCTGTTTCCAAAGCACTCACTCTACTGTATTGTCCTTTGCTCAGATGGCCACATATGATATTCTTCTCTTGAGAGTCGAGTTGCTTGAATCTGTTCACATCAACAACATTCACAAACAGAGTGACTAAGGGAACGCCATTTTCTACAACATACCAGAGATCGTTATCAATTGCCTCAAGATGCATGCGCATCTTGTTCTTCCAGTAGGGGTAGTCCGTCCCATCGAAGGTAGGACACCCAGCCAAGACCTTGATCATTCCTGTAGTCGACATAACTTAAACTCTAGGTGGTTAAACCAAAATCACAAAGAACAAGGGAGTACCTTGCTCTGATACCAATTGAAAGTGCGTTATATTGACTAGAGGGGGGTGAATAGGCGATTTTTACAAATTCATCACTAAGGAATTTTTACGTGAAGAAATTCCTAAGCAACGACACACTAGCAGCGGAATAAGTACTCAGGTATAAGCATAACAGAACAACAACATAGTCATCATGATGAAATGAAAACAAGCACAGAGTACAGAAAACATGAAAACAGGATAAGCAGGCTGAAGACTATGAGACTGAAGAATTAGGATTGAGGAATTAGAGAAAGTCTTCAGTCAAAGTCTTCAAACAGTAATGATCAGGTTCATCAACACATGAATGAGGAAATGGAAGGGTTGAGGAAATAGAACCAGTTGGCTTGGTGAAGACAATGATTTGATAGACCAGTTCCAACTGCTATGACAATTGTACGTCTGGTTGGAGCGGCTGAGTATTTAAACTCAAGGACACACAGTCCCGGACACACAGTCCTCACCGTATTCTCCTTGAGCTAAAGTCACACGGACCTCGCCCAATCACTCGTGGTAAGTCTTCAGGTGACTTCCAAACCTTCACAGACTTGGTCACTCGGTGATCCACAATTCCTCTTCGATGCTCAGACCATGACGCCTAATCGTCTGGAGGATACACAGTCCTCAAAGGTAACAAGTGTCGGTTCCACAGAGAAACAATCTCTTCAGTGATGCTCAATCACTTGGGTTTGTAGGTGTTTGGGTTTGGGTTTTGGGTTTTCCTCACTTGATGATTTTTGCTCAAAGTCCTCGGAGGATGGGATGCTCTCAATGACAAGTGTCAGTTTCTCTCGGAGCATCCAACCAGCTAGTGGTTGTAGGGGGCGGCTATTTATAACCTAGGGAGCATCCCGACATGATAAGACATAAATGCCCTTCAATGATGTGACCGTTAGGTGGGTAGATATTTTGGACAGCTGGCGCATAGCACATCAACGGTCGGAAATATGAGGTTCAAATTCCTCAGGGCTATCATGTTCCTCATTGTGTAGGCAATTCGCACTGGCGAATTCCTAACTCCTCAGTCAGAACAAATTCCTCAGAGACCATAAGATCTTCGTCTCTGTCACTGAAGAAATTGACTGAACTAATATGAGATTTCCAATGGCTTCACTCGAAAGGATTGGGTAGGTGTAGGATTTTGAGATGAGCATCACTTGGAAATCAGTTTCCTTAGTATTACCTCAATCCCCTTTAACAGTACAGTGTTTCCTATGACTCAAGAAAGAGAAAATGAAACTACGAAAACAAAAGTCTCCACACTTCATAATCCTCGCAAGAATATCCAAGTCTTCAAGGTCACACCAATTTCTCCACTTTCAAAATCTTCAGGAGAACCAAAGTCTTCAGGTGAAGACATACATTTTTAGGGGTCGACTTTCAGCGCAAATATCAAACTCCTCATCGACTTATAGAGCCTGTGTACACTCACAAACATATTAGTCCATTAACCTATAGGTCTTCAATACACCAAAATTACTAGGGGGCACTAGATGCACTTACACTCACTAATTGGTGTAGGAATCACTCGAACTGATTTCTGTGATAAACTACTTTCCAATTCGGGAGAAGGTAAATTACCTCATCAAGTTCTACTTTCTCCCACTCACTTCTTTCGAGAGAAACTCCTTCTCTGGAAAGGATCCATTCTTGGCAACGGATATCTTGCCTTCGGGTCTGTGATAGAAGGTGTACCCAACAGTTTCCTTTGGGTATCCTATGAAGACACACTTCTCCGATTTGGTTTCGAGCTTATCAGGTTGAAGTTTTTTCACATAAGCATCGCACCCCAAACTTTAAGAAACGACAGCTTGGGTTTCTTGCCAAACCACAATTCATATGGTGTCATCTCAACGGATTTTGATGGTGTCCTATTTAACGTGAATGCAACTGTCTCTAAAGCATAACCTCAAAACGATAGAGGTAAATCAGTAAGAGACATCATAGATCACACCATATCCAATAAAGAATGGTTACGACGTTCGGACACACCATTACTCCATGGTGTTCCAGGTGGTGTGAGTTGTGAAACTATTCCACATTGTTTCAAATGAAGACCAAACTCGTAGCTCAAATATTCGCCTCCATGATAAGATTGTAGAAACTTTATTTTCTTGTTACGATGATTTTCCACTTCACTCTGAAATTCTTTGAACTTTCCAAATGTTTCAGACTTATGTTTCATTAAATAGATATATCCATATCTGCTCAAATCATCTATGAAGGTTAGAAAATAATGATACCCGCCACGAGCCTCAACAATCATTGGACGACATACATCGGTATGTATCATTTCCAATAATTCAGTAGCTCGTTCCATTCTTCCGGAGAATGGAGTTTTAGTCATCTTGCCCATGAGGCATGGTTCGCAAGCACCAAGTGATTCATAATCAAGTGATTCCAAAAGTCCATCAGCATGGAGTTTCTCTATGCGCTTTACACCAATATGACCCAAACGGCAGTGCCACAAGTATGTCACACTGTCATTATCAACTTTGCATCTTTTGGTATCAATATTATGAATATGTGTATCACTACGATCGCAATTCAATAAACCATCAACATTGG
Organism: Triticum dicoccoides; assembly: GCF_002162155.2. Taxonomy (NCBI): domain Eukaryota; kingdom Viridiplantae; phylum Streptophyta; class Magnoliopsida; order Poales; family Poaceae; genus Triticum; species Triticum dicoccoides. Next base: position 569,203,727 of record NC_041385.1, on the reverse strand, counting down.
GTGTATGACCATAGAAGGTTTTATTCATGTAAATAGAATAAGAATTATTCTCTGTCTTAAATGAATAACCGCATTGCAATAAACATGATCTAATCATATTCATGCTTTAACGCAAACACCAAATAACATTTATTTAGGTTCAACTCTAATCCCGAAAGTATAGGGGGTGTGCGATGATGATCATATCAATCTTGGAGCCACTTCCAACATACATCGTCACTTCACCCTCAACTAGTCTCTATTTATTCTCCAACTCCTATTTCGAGTTACTAATCTTAGCAACTGAACAAGTATCAAATATCCAAGGGTTACTATGAGCACTAGTAAGGTACACATCAATAACATGTATATCAAATATACATTTGTTCACTTTGCCATCCTTCTTATCCAGCAAATATTTGGGGTAACTCCGCTTCCAGTGACCATTTCCTTTGTAGTAGAAGCACTTAGTTTCAGACTTAGGTCCAACTTTGGGCTTCTTCACGGGAGTGACAACATGCTTGCCTTTCTTCTTTAAGTTACGTTTCTTTCCCTTTGCCCTTTTCTTGAAACTAGTGATCTTGTTTAATCATCAACACTTGATGCTTTTTCTTGATGTCTACCTTCGTTGATTTCAGCATCACAAAGACCTCAGGAATCGCTTTTGTCATGCCTTGCATATTATAGTTCATCGCCAAGTTCCAGTAACTTGGTGATGGTGACTAGAGAACTCTGTCAATCACTATCTTATCTGGAAGATTAACTTCCACTTGATTCAAGCGATTGTAGTACCCAGACATTCTGAGCACATGCTCACTAGCTGAGCTATTCTCCTCCATCCTTTTAGGCGAAGTACTCGTCAGAGGTCTCATACCTCTCGACACGGGCATGAGTCTGAAATACCAATTTTAGCGCTTGGAACATCTCGTATGCTCCGTGGCGTTTCAAAATGTTTTTGAAGTCCCGGTTCTAAGCCGTAAAGCATGGTGCACTAAACTATCAAGTAGTCATCATATTGAGCTAGCCAAATATTCATAATGTCTGCATCTGCTCCTGCAATAGGTCTATCACCTAGCGGTGCATCAAGGACATAATTCTTCTATGCAACAATAAGGATAATCTCAGATCACGGACCCAATCCGCATCATTGCTACTATCATCTTTCAACTTAGTTTTCTCCAGGAACATATCAAAAACATAGAAAGCTACAACGCGAGCTATTGATCTACAACATAATTTGCAAATATTACCAGGACTAAGTTCATGATAAATTAAAGTTTAATTAATCATATTACTTAAAGAACTCCCACTTATATAGACATCCCTCTAGTCATCTAAATGACCACGTGATCCATATCAACTAAACCATGTCCAATCATCACGTGAGATGGAGTAGTTTTCAATGGTGAACATCTCTATATTGATCATATCTACTATATGATTCACGTTCGACCTTTCGGTCTCAGTGTTCCGAGGCCATATCTACATATGCTAGGCTCGTCAAGTTTAACCCGAGTATTCTACACGTGCAAAACTTTCTTGCACCCGTTGTATGTGAACGTAGAGCTTATCACACCCGATCATCACGTGGTGTCTCAGCACGACGAACTGTAGCAATGGTGCATACTCAGGGAGAACACTTATACCTTGAAATTTACTGAGGGATCATCTTATAATGCTACCGCCGTACTAAGAAAAATAAGATGCATAAAAGATAAACATCACATGCAATCAAAATATGTGACATGATATGGCCATCATCATCTTGTGCCTTTGATCTCCATCTCCAAAGCATCGTCCTTATCTCCATCGTCACCGGCTTGACACCTTGATCTCAATCGAAGCATCGTTGCGTCTCGCCAACTATTGCTACTACGACTATCGCTACCGCTTAGTGATATAGTAAAGCAATTACATGGCGATTGCATTTCATACAATAAAGCGACAACCATATGACTCCTTCCAGTTGCCGATAACTCTGTTACAAAACATGATCATCTTATACAACAATTTATATCACATCATGTCTTGACCATATCACATCACAACAAGCCCTGCAAAAACAAGTTAGAAGTCCTCTACTTTGTTGTTGCAAGTTTTACATGGCTGCTACGGGCTTCTAGCAAGAACTGTTCTTACCTACGCATCAAAACCACAATGATTTTTTGTCAAGTGTGCTGTTTTAACCTTCAACAAGGACCGGCCGTAGTCAAACTCAATTGAACTAAAGTTGGAGAAACAGACATCCGCCAGCCACCTGTGTGCTTAGCACGTCGGTAGAACTAGTCTCAGGAATGCGGTCATGTAATGTCGGTCTGGGCCACTTCATCCAACAATACTGCCGAATCAAAGTAAGACATTGGTGGTAAGCAGTATGACTATTATCACCCACCACACTTTGTGTTCAACTCGTGCATATCATCTACGCATAGACCTGGCTTGGATGCCACTGTTGGGGAACGTAGCATGCAATTTCAAATAAAATCCTATGATCATGCAAGATCTATCTAGGAGATGCATAGCAACGAGAGGGGGAGACTGTGTCCACATACCCTCATAGACCGAAAGTGGAAGCGTTAGTTAACTCGGTTGATGTAGTCGAACGTCTTTACGATCCAACCGATCCAAGTACCGAATGTACGACACCTCCGAGTTTAGCACATGTTCAGCTCGATGACGTCCCTTGAACTCTTGATCCAGAAGAGGGTCGAGGGAGAGTTTCGTCAGCACGACGGCATGGTGATGGTGTTGATGATGTGATCCGCGCAGGGCTTCGCCTAAGCACTACGATGATACTACCGGAGGAGTAAACGGTGGAGGGGGGCACTACACACGGCTAAGACAATGTTCTGCCTTTGGGGTGCCCCCTGCCCCCGTATATAAAGGAGGGAGGAGGAGGCCGGCCACCAGGGGCGCGCCAAAGGAGGGGGGAGTCCTACTAGGACTCCACTCCTAGTAGGATTTAGACCTCCTCTTTTTTCCTTCTTACCGAGGTGGAAAGGGGGAAGGAGAGGGAGTAGGAGAAGGAAAGGGGGGTGGTGCCCCCTTTCCCTAGTCCAATTCGGCCTCCTCCCTTGTGGGGGGTGCACCAGCCCCTTGTGGGCTGGTTAGCCTCCCTC
>NC_041385.1:569138124-569200241 GCF_002162155.2 Triticum dicoccoides | reverse complement strand
AACACCTTCCAATATATCAATCTTTACCTCTTGACCATTTCGATACTCCTTGTAATGTCTGTGTTCTCATCTGGGACTCCTGTCGGATTTCGAGTTCCAAAAAACCCTTAAGGTTCGAACTCTGGGGTGCGCGCGGAGATCTTCCCCCTACCGATCTACTCCCTCGCCACGCGGCGGATCTAAACTAGCAAGATGAACAACACAAGGGACGTGAGATTTATACTGGTTCAGGCCACCATCGTGGTGTAATACCCTACTCCAGTGTGTGGTGTGTGGATTGCCTCTTGGGCTGATGAGGAACAGTACAAGGGGAAGAACAACCTCACGAGGGGAGGAGTTCTTGTGTTGGTGTGGGTGGTTCTGGTCAAGGTTCGATTGGTCGATCCCCTGCCTTGTGAGTGGCTAGTCCTATTTATAGAGGCCTTGGTCCTCTTCCCAAATATTGAGCGGGGAGGGATTCCACAATGGCGGGATTTTAAGGGGGACAACTAGTACAAGCTATCCTTACTAAAGGTGGTCTTCGACTGTCAAAAGCACTGGCAATGCCGCCGCCTTGGGCTCCACGGTGACCTCTGTCTTGCCGTCCTCCTGGTCCTGGTCTTGTTGCACCGATAGGGAAACCTTTGCTTGATGCCTTGGTACTCCGCGCCTGCGCTTGCCCCCTTAGCACCAAAGGGAAAATAAGGACACCGCGCTGGCCGGCGCCCGCCTGGCGCCCGCCTGGTCTCGATCGTCATGGCTTGCATCATGTGCACCTCGCGAGGTACTCCTCGCCTTGATCTCTCCACCTCCTCGCGAGCCTGCCTGGTGAGGCCGCTCCTGGGGAGGACTTGCGCCATCCTCCCCGCGTGGCTTGGCCCCTCGTGAGGGTCTTGAACCTGGGTTGATGTAGACGGGCCGAACTGGGCCACTGATGAGCCATGCCGCAGGCCGAAGGCAGGCTAGTCTGGATACCCCCATATCCAGGATGCTGACAGTAGCTCCCGGGCCCAAGGTGCGCTCGGACTTGGCTTAGCAGCAAAGCCAAGGGTCAAGTGCGGAGCACCGTGGGCCCCAACAGCCTGAGGCCTTGGGCGACGCGTGGCGACTTGATTGGACGTGGGCGTCTCTGTCGGTGTCAAAACCGACGGATCTCGGGTAGGGGGTCCCGATCTGTGCGTCTTAGGCTGATGGTAATAGGAAGCAAGGGACACAATGTTTACCCAGGTTTGGGCCCTCTCGATGGAGGTAAAACCCTACTTCCCGCTTGATTAATATTGAAGATATGAGTAGTACAAGAGTAGATCTACCACGAGATCGTAGAGGCTAAACCCTAAGAGCTAGCCTATGATGGTATGATTGTAATTGTAATTGGCCTTCTAAGGACCATCCTCTCCGGTTTATATAGACACTGGAGAGAGCTAGGGTTTATATGGAGTCAGTTACAAGGAAGGAAATATAATATCTGGATCGCCAAGCTTGTCTTCCACACAAAGGAGAGTCCCATCCGGACACAGGCCGAAGTCTTGAGTCTTGTATCTTCACGCTTCAATAGTTCGGACGATGTATGTAGTCCGGCTGTCCGGATACCCCCTAATCCAGGACTCCCCTAGTAGCCCCTGAACCAGGCTTCAATGACGATGAGTCCGGCGCGCAGTCTTGTTTTTGACATTGCAAGGCGGGTTCCTTCTCCGAATACTCCAAGGTAATTATCGAACACGTAGACCGTGTCCGGATCTGCAAAATGATCTTCACATACCACCGTAGAGAGAATGATACTTCAGCTGGCAACTTTTTAGACGACGTGATATGTCATTATGGTCAGGTCATTATTCGAACCGTTTTCCCACAACCAGCCACATCGCGTATTGCGAGGCGGTTTCCTTGACACGTCTTGTCAAAGCAGAGATCATGTCCCCTTATCACGGGATTCTCATCAATAGGGTATGGGTAATCCCCCCCGTGCCATCAATCGTGGCGCTTGGGGAAGTAAGCGATTCTCAATGGGCTAGTGGGGAGGCGCATTGCTTCCGTCGCCTCTATAAAGGGATAAGAGTTCCCCCTTTTTACCCACGCCTTCTTCCTCCTTTGCCCACTCTTGCCCCCTCGAGCTCCAGCGCCCTAGTCCAAGTCTTCTAATAGTTAAACATGTCCGGAGCAGGAGGTAAGTGGGTGGCTTCCACCGTGAAGGAGAAGAATATCGAGAATCTTCAGGCGGCCGGATACTTGGCCGCAGACATAGCGCACCGGCTACCAGATGACGGGCAGGTCATTCCAACTCCAGGACCCCACGAGAGGGTCGTGTTTCTCGCCCACTTCGTCCATGGACTGGGGTTTCCACTTCACCGCTTCGTCCACGGGCTCATGTTCTACTACGGGCTAGATTTCCATGATCTAGCCCCGAACTTCATCCTCAACATCTCGGCGTTCATTGTCGTATGCGAGGCCTTCCTCCGCATCAAGCCTCATTTCGGCTTGTGGCTGCAAATCTTCTGCGTGAAGCCGAATATCGTGAGCGGCCAGCAAGCGGAGTGCGGAGGAGCCATGGTGGGCAAGATGCCTAACATCACCTGGCTTGACGGCTCCTTTACGGAAACCGTGAAGGGGTGGCAGTCGGGGTGGTTCTACATCACCGAGCCGCGCGACGCCAACTGGGCGGCGGCCCCCGAGTTCCGATCCGGAACCCCCATGCGGCTCACCTCCTGGGAACAGAAGGGCCTCTCCTGGGGTGAATCTACAGATCTGACCGGACTCATCAACTGCATCAAGGGCATGAAGGACAAGAACATCAAGCTTGTCAATGTGATCCAGGTCATGCTCGTTCGCCGGATTCTGCCGTGCCAAAGGCGGGCATTCAATCTATGGGAGTTCGTCCCGGCCGAACACCAGACGCTTCCGAGGCTCTACGGCATGAAGCACAAAAACGCGTGGAAGGCGTTGTTCAAGTCCTCTGAAGTACCTCCTCCCATATCCGAGGATCGTGGGCTCCACGCCGCGCGGCCTCCTAGTCAGGTGAGTTCTTAGGCTGCCACCGGATTCGGTTCTTCCCAATATATTTATGGGTGAGCCTTAAGTAATTGTGCATATTTGTTCAGGATTATGTGGAGACAGCGGAGCAGATTGACTGTCCGGCTCCGCTGCCAGAAAGCCTAGCTAATGCTCTCCTGATGGAGATGCTGGTCCCGGCGCCCTACAAGGGGCCGGAGAAGAAGGCCGATAAGAAGGCCCCGGGGATCCGAAAGGGTCTCCGACGTAAGGTTGTGCCAGAACTCCTCCCTTGAAGGGGAAGAGGAAGAAGAGGAGGCCACCCCATCTGGAAAGGACGAGGGGTCTGAGAGGGCGGACCAGGGGGGCAGGAGAGGCCCCCGGCACAAGGCCGTCATACCCTCATCATCCGAAGACGACGAGGCAGATTCCTCCCGCGGAGGCGGGGGGAAACAAGAAGAAACTCCACCTCCCTGTGTTGGGGGGGGGGGGAGAAAAAGAGGAAGGCCTCCCTTCCGGACTACTCCGCCATCGCCGCCGATAGCGAGGAGGGGTGGCTGCCCAGGAAGAAGCCCCTAGTGCGATCGTAAGTATCCGCACTCCATCGTAGTTTTGCTTCATAGTTTTGTTATAACGTCGAACTTGTATGCAGTCCGGCCAGGGCCCATCCCGAGGCGTCGTCTTCGGATGGGTCCTTGAGCGATTCGGTGATGAACTCGCTCCCGACGGCCACTACTCCTCAGCCTGCAGATGACATGGAGGTGTTATCCCAAAGGCTCCCAGAGCGGGGGGAGGTGGATCTGGAGGCGCCCCAAGGCGGCATTCCAGATGTCGGACACGCGGGGTTCAAGATCCCCGTGGATCATTGTCGGTGTCAAAACCGGCGGATCTCGGGTAGGGGGTCCCGAACTGTGCATCTAGGCGGATGGTAACAGGAGACAAGGGACACGATGTTTTTACCCAGGTTTGGGCCCTCTCGATGGAGGTAAAACCCTACTCCTGCTTGATTAATATTGATGATATGAGTAGTACAAGAGTTGATCTACCACGAGATCAGAGAGGCTAAACCCTAGAAGCTAGCCTATGGTATGATTGTTGTTCGTCCTACGGACTAAAACCCTCTGGTTTATATAGACACCGGAGAGGGTTAGGGTTACACAGAGTCGGTTACAATGGTAGGAGATCTACATATCGTATCGCCAAGCTTGCCTTCCATGCCAAGGAAAGTCCTATCCGGACACGGAACGAAGTCTTCAATCTTGTATCTTCGTAGTCCAGGAGTCCGGCCAAAGGTCATAGTCCGGCCATCCGGACACCCCCTAATCCAGGACTCCCTCAGTAGCCCCCAAACCAGGCTTCAATGACGATAAGTCCGGCGCGCAAGTTTGTCTTCGGCATTGCAAGGCGGGTTCTTCTCCAAATTTCATGTACCTGTCGGATAGTGTCCAGCTTCTAGTGCGTGCTGCTCTCCTCAGCTTCTGTGCCCAATAATGACCATCTTCCACGTGTCAAACGAATGCGAAAAGCCAGTTTTTTTTCATTTACCCCCCACCCCAGCCGCGTAAATGAGCCGCCCATAAAAGAGACGGGGATTCAGATCCAATTCACACCACCTTCCCTCCGCGAGTATTCATCAGAGCGCTTTCGACAGAGATCCATTCCACCATGGCCGGTCGAAGCAGCTCCTCCTCTCGCCTCTCCAGCCCTCGGCCCCGGAGATTGGGAGCGGTGTTTCGTCCCGCATAGCAAGCTAGTAGTGCTTCAATCCAAGGGGCTACTCCCCCTAGCATATATGGTCCCAGTTCGAGCCGGGATTGCCACCTATAGCAGCGGAGAGCAGGCGGAGAGCGTCCCCAATCCCTCCTAAGGAGAGCGGGTATGCCTAGTCCCTTATTTAATAAGAGGACTCGGATTTCCAATTCATCCGTTTCTCCGAGGGCTACTGGAGTTTTACGGCCTCCAGCTACACAACCTCACGCCTGCCTCCGTACTGCATATTGCCGGCTTCGTGGCCCTCTGCGAGCTGTTTTTGGGTATCGAGGCCCATTTCACGCTGTGGAAGAGGTTGTTCTGCCTTGTGCCCCGCTCTCAGGAGGGGTCAATTTATCAAGTGGGCGGAGCCGAACTATGGCGCATCGCCGGGACCGGATATCTATCCGGATCCCCAAAGAAGGCGTCCGAGGACTGGCCTTCGGAATGGTTTTATATGGTCGACATCCCCCTGCCGGGCCCTGTACGGATCAGCCTCCCTGAGTTCAATAACGCTCCGTTGAAGAAACACCTAAGCTGGCGCCCACAGAACCCTCAGAGGGAAACTGACAGGGATGTCCTTTACCTGATGAGCCGGATAAGGTTGTTGGCTCATTCCGGACTGACCATGATCGAGGTCATGGCCACATGCATTATGCGGGGGGTGCAGCTGCTTCAGTACAGAGGCCACCCCATGTGGGATTTCAACGGGGAGGACGACGCCACCCAGTGCGGTCGCAAGGGGCCGGATTCGGCTGCCACTCTAACGAAGATCTTATCTGCTTTGTACAAGGGAGAAGAAGAGGAATTCCTCCGTGTCAACCCACAGGGCGGATTCTCCATGTACAGTCCTCCAAGCTGGGTGAGCGAACATTTTCACTTGCCCACCTGTTTTCAAATTCCCATAATTGAGTACTTAGTCTAGCAATTTTAACGCAGGAGCTGCACCAGAATGTGAAGGAGATAAACAACCCTCCTCCACAACCCGAGGACCCGGAACGGTCCCTCCATCCGGACTCCCAAGAGGACCCGGACTTATGTGTGGAGCTAATTGATGGGGTGTTTCATCAATTGAGTAAGGACAATACCTTAGTGGCCATTATGACCGACTATCCCGGACTACTTCCGGCCTCAAAGGTAACCGAGACCGAAGTCCCAGTACTTTCAAGAAGATCCATCCATGCCTTATTTTGATTGCCGTAAACCAATAGTGTTTCGTTTTGCAGGGGAAATCCTTGAGGCGGAGAGCCGAGCCCGCGGTGGGTAGCCAACAAGGGCCGTTGAAGCCAGGCGGGCTAAACAGAAGTGCGGACCAGATCGAGATTTCGGCGCAACGATACGGCGTGCAATTTTAACGCCTAGCGTTTATGCCCTCAAGTCACACTAACGCTCATGCTCTCCTCAGGAAGAAGAGCGCCCGCCGGACTATATCCACCGGCCAGGCTTCAAGGCCAGGTCTGGAAGAGGAGGTGAACACGGGGCGCGCACCGGACGTTCCTCCGATAGAGGACGCGGACGGGCTATCTGCCACCAATTCAGAGGTGGAGAGTGCCATGAACCACAGGCGTCGCCGGACTGTTCTTCGTGATGCATGTTTTTGTTGGGTTTCGTAGTAATTTCAAAAATTTTCCTACGCGCACACAGGATCATGTGATGCATAGCAACGAGAGGAGAGTGTTGTCTACGTACCCAACGAAGACCGACTGCGGAAGCGATGACACGACGTAGAGGAAGTAGTCGTACGTCTTCACGATCCAACCGATCAAGCACCGAAACTACGGCACCTCCGAGTTCGAGCACACGTTCAGCTCGATGACGATCCCCGGACTCCGATCCAGCAAAGTGTCGGGGAAGAGTTTCGTCAGCACGACAGCGTGGTGACGATCTTGATGAACTACAGCAGCAGGGCTTCGCCTAAACTCCGCTACAGTATTATCGAGGAATATGGTGGCAGGGGGCACCGCACACGGCTAAGGAATCGATCACGTGGATCAACTTGTGTCAACTTGTGTGTTTAGAGGTGCCCCTGCCTCCGTATATAAAGGAGGAGAGGAGGGGAGGCTGGCCGGCCAAAGGGGGGAGGCGCAGGAGAGTCCTACTCCCACTGGGAGTAGGATTCCCCCTCCAATCCTAGTCCAACTAGGATTCCTCGGAGGGGAAAAGAGGAGGAGGGGGCCGGCCACCTCTCCTAGTCCTAATAGGACTAGGGGAAGGGGGGCGCGCAGCCCATCTAGGGCAGCCCCTTCTCTTTTCCACTAAGGCCCACTATGGCCCAAATAGCTCCCGGGGGGTTCCGGTAACCCTCCCGGTATTCCGGTAAAATCCCGATTTCACCCGGAACACTTCCGATATCCAAATATAGGCTTCCAATATATCAATCTTTACGTCTCGACCATTTCGAGACTCCTCGTCATGTCCGTGATCACATCCGGGACTCCGAACAACCTTCGGTACATCAAAATGTATAAACTCATAATATAACTGTCATCGTAACCTTAAGCGTGCGGACCCTACGGGTTCGAGAACAATGCAGACATGACCGAGACACGTCTCTGGTCAATAACCAATAGCGGGACCTGGATGCCCATATTGGCTCCTACATATTCTACGAAGATCTTTATCGGTCAGACCGCATAACAACATACGTTGTTCCCTTTGTCATCGGTATGTTACTTGCCCGAGATTCGATCGTCGGTATCCAATACCTAGTTCAATCTCGTTACCGGCAAGTCTCTTTACTCGTTCCGTAATACATCATCTCCCAACTAACATATTAGTTGTAATGCTTGCAAGGCTTATGTGATGTGTATTACCGAGAGGGCCCAGAGATACCTCTCCGACAATCGGAGTGACAAATCCTAATCTCGAAATACGCCAACCCAACATCGACCATTGGAGACACCTGTAGTACTCCTTTATAATCACCCAGTTACGTTGTGACGTTTGGTAGTACCCAAAGTGTTCCTCCGGTAAACGGGAGTTGCATAATCTCATAGTCATAGGAACATGTATAAGTCATGAAGAAAGCAATAGCAACATACTAAACGATCGGGTGCTAAGCTAATGGAATGGGTCATGTCAATCAGATCATTCTACTAATGATGTGACCTCGTTAATCAAATAACAACTCATTGTTCATGGTTAGGAAACATAACTATCTTTGATTAACGAGCTAGTCAAGTAGAGGCATACTAGTGACACTCTGTTTGTCTATGTATTCACACATGTATTATGTTTCCGGAAAATACAATTCTAGCATGAATAATAAACATTTATCATGATTATAAGGAAATAAATAATAACTTTATTATTGCCTCTAGGGCATATTTCCTTCAGTCTCCCACTTGCACTAGAGTCAATAATCTGGATTACACTGTAATGAATCTAACACCCATGGAGCTTTGGTGTTGATCATGTTTTGCTCGTGGAAGAGGCTTAGTCAACGGGTCTGCAACATTCAGATCCGTATGTATCTTGCAAATCTCTATGTCTCCCACCTGGACTAGATCCCGGATGGAGTTGAAGCGTCTCTTGATGTGTTTGGTCCTTTTGTGAAATCTGGATTCCTTTGCCAAGGCAATTGCACCAGTATTGTCACAAAAGATTTTCATTGGACCCGATGCACTAGGTATGACACCTAGATCGGATATGAACTCCTTCATCCAGACTCCTTCTTTTGCTGCTTCCGAAGCAGCTATGTATTCCGCTTCACATGTAGATCCCGCTACGATGCTTTGTTTAGAACTGCACCAACTGACAGCTCCACCGTTTAATGTAAACACGTATCCGGTTTGCGATTTAGAATCATCCGGATCAGTGTCAAAGCTTGCATCAACGTAACCTTTTACGATGAGCTCTTTGTCACTTCCATATACGAGAAACATATCCTTAGTCCTTTTCAGGTATTTCAGGATGTTCTTGACCGCTGTCCAGTGATCCATTCCTGGATTACTTTGGTACCTCCCTGCTAAACTTATAGCAAGGCACACATCAGGTCTGGTACACAGCATTGCATACATGATAGAGCCTATGGCTGATGCATAGGGAACATCTTTCATATTCTCTCTTTCTTCTGCAGTGGTCGGGCATTGAGTCTTACTCAATTTCACACCTTGTAACACAGGCAAGAACCCTTTGTTTGCTTGATCCATTTTGAACTTTTTCAAAATTTTGTCAAGGTATGTGCTTTGTGAAAGTCCAATTAAGCGTCTTGATCTATCTCTATAGATCTTAATGCCTAATATGTAAGCAGCTTCACCGAGGTCTTTCATTGAAAAACTTTTATTCAAGTATCCCTTTATGCTATCCAGAAATTCTATATCATTTCCAATCAGTAATATGTCATCCACATATAATATCAGAAATGCTACAGAGCTCCCACTCACTTTCTTGTAAATACAGGCTTCTCCGAAAGTCTGTATAAAACCAAATGCTTTGATCACACTATCAAAACGTTCATTCCAACTCCGAGAGGCTTGCACCAGTCCATAAATGGATCGCTGGAGCTTGCACACTTTGTTAGCTCCCTTTGGATCGACAAAACCTTCTGGTTGCATCATATACAACTCTTCTTCCAGAAATCCATTCAGGAATGCAGTTTTGACATCCATTTGCCAAATTTCATAATCATAAAATGCGGCAATTGCTAACATGATTCGGACGGACTTAAGCATCGCTACGGGTGAGAAGGTCTCATCGTAGTCAATTCCTTGAACTTGCCGAAAAACCTTTTGCGACAAGTCGAGCTTTGTAGACAGTAACATTACCATCAACGTCAGTCTTCTTCTTAAAAATCCATTTATTCTCAATTGCTTGCCGATCATCGGGCAAGTCAACCAAAGTCCATACTTTGTTCTCATACATGGATCCCATCTCAGATTTCATGGCTTCAAGCCACTTTACGGAATCTGGGCTCACCATCGCTTCTTCATAGTTCGTAGGTTCATCATGATCTAGTAGCATGACCTCCAGAACAGGATTACCGTACCACTCTGGTGCGGATCTTACTCTGGTTGATCTACGCGGTTCAGTAGTATCTTGATCTGAAGTTTCATGATCATTATCATTGGCTTCCTCACTAACTGGTGTAGGTGTCACTGAAACAGTTTTCTGTGATGAACTACTTTCCAGTAAGGGAGCAGGTACAGTTACCTCGTCAAGTTCTACTTTCCTCCCACTCACTTCTTTCGAGAGAAACTCCTTCTCTAGAAATGATCCATTCTTAGCAACGAATGTTTTGCCTTCGGATCTGTGATAGAAGGTGTATCCAACAGTTTCCTTTGGGTATCCTATGAAGACACATTTCTCCGATTTGGGTTCGAGCTTATCAGGTTGAAGCTTTTTCACATAAGCATCGCAGCCCCAAACTTTAAGAAACGACAACTTTGGTTTCTTGCCAAACCACAGTTCATAAGGCGTCGTCTCAACGGATTTTGATGGTGCCCTATTTAACGTGAATGCGGCCGTCTCTAAAGCATATCCCCAAAATGATAGCGGTAAATCAGTAAGAGACATCATAGATCGCACCATATCTAGTAAAGTACGATTACGACGTTCGGACACACCATTACGCTGTGGTGTTCCGGGTGGCGTGAGTTGCGAAACTATTCCACAGTTTTTCAAATGTACACCAAACTCGTAACTCAAATATTCTCCTCCACGATCAGATCGTAGAAACTTTATTTTCTTGTTACGATGATTTTCAACTTCACTCTAAAATTCTTTGAACTTTTCAAATGTTTCAGACTTATGTTTCATTAAGTAGATATACCCATATCTGCTTAAATCATCTGTGAAGGTGAGAAAATAACGATATCCGCCACGAGCCTCAATATTCATCGGGCCACATACATCGGTATGTATGATTTCCAACAAATCTGTTGCTCTCTCCATAGTACCGGAGAACGGTGTTTTAGTCATCTTGCCCATAAGGCACGGTTCGCAAGTCCCAAGTGATTCATAATCAAGTGGTTCCAAAAGTCCATCAGTATGGAGTTTCTTCATGCGCTTTACACCAATATGACCTAAACGGCAGTGCTACAAACAAGTTGCACTTATCATTATTAACTTTGCATCTTTTGGTTTCAATATTATGATTATGTGTATCACTACGATCGAGATCCAACAAACTATTTTCATTGGGTGTGTAACCATATAAGGTTCTATTCATGTAAACAGAACAACAATTTATTCTCTTACTTAAATGAATAATCGTATTACAATAAACATGATCAAATCATATTCATGCTCAACGCAAACACCAAATAACACTTATTTAGGTTCAACACTAATCCCGAAAGTATAGGGAGTGTGTGACGATGATCATATCAATCTTGGAACCACTTCCAACACACATCGTTACTTCACCCTTAACTAGTCTCTGTTTATTCTGCAACTCCCGTTTCGAGTTACTAATCTTAGCAACTGAACTAGTATCAAATACTGAGGGTTTGCGATAAACACTAGTAAAGTACACATCAATAACATGTATATCAAATATACTTATGTTCACTTTGCCATCCTTCTTATCCGCCAATCACTTGGGGTAGATCCGCTTCCAGTGACCAGTCCCTTTGCAGTAGAAACACTTAGTCTCAGGCTTAGGATCAGACTTGGGCTTCTTCACTTGAGCAGCAACTTGCTTGCTGTTCTTCTTGAAGTTCCCCTTCTTCCTTCTGCCCCTTTTCTTGAAACTAGTGGTCTTGTCTACCATCAACACTTGATGTTTTTCTCGATTTCTACCTTCGTCAATTTTCGCATTACGAAGAGCTTGGGAATCGTTTCCGTTATCCCTTGCATGTCATAGTTCATCACGAAGTTCTACTAACTTGGTGATGGTGACTAGAGAATTCTGTCAATCACTATCTTATCTGGAAGATTAACTCCCACTTGATTCAAGCGATTGTAGTACTCAGACAATCTGAGCACATGCTCACTAGTTGAGCGATTCTCCTCCATCTTTTAGCTATAGAACTTGTTGGAGACTTCATATCTCTCAACTCGGGTATTTGCTTGAAATATTAGCTTCAACTCCTGGAACATCTCATATGGTCCATGACATTCAAAACGTCTTTGAAGTCCCGATTCTAAGCCGTTAAGCATGGTGCACTTAAACTATCAAGTAGTCATCATATTGAGCTAGCCAAACGTTCATAACGTCTGCATTTGCTCCTGCAATAGGTCTGTCACCTAGCGGTGCATTAAGGACATAATTCTTCTGTGCAGCAATGAGGATAATCCTCAAGTTACGGACCCAGTCCGTGTAATTGCTACCATCATCTTTCAACTTTGCTTTCTCAAGGAACGCATTAAAATTCAACGGAACAACAGCACGAGCCATCTATCTACAATCAACATAAACAAGCAAGATACTATCAGGTACTAAGTTCATGATAATATTTAAGTTCAATTAATCATATTATTTAAGAACTCCCACTTAGATAGACATCCCTCTAATCCTCTAAGTGATTACGTGATCCAAATCAACTAAACCATAACCGATCATCACGTGAGATGGAGTAGTTTTCAATGGTGAACATCGTTATGTTGATCATATCTACTATATGATTCACGCTCGACCTTTCGGTCTCCGTGTTCCGAGGCCATATCTGCATATGCTAGGCTTGTCAAGTTTAACCTGAGTATTCTGCGTGTGCAAAAACTGGCTTGCACCCGTTGTAGATGGACGTAGAGCTTATCACACCCGATCATCACGTGGTGTCTGGGCACGACGAACTTTGGCAACGGTGCATACTCAGGGAGAACACTTCTTGATAATTTAATGAGAGATCATCTTATAATGCTACCGTCAATCAAAGCAAGATAAGATGCATAAAAAGATAAACATCACATGCAATCAATATAAGTGATATGATATGGCCATCATCATCTCGTGCTTGTGATCTCCATCTCCGAAGCACCGTCATGATCACCATCGTCACCGGTGCGACACCTTAATCTCCATCGTAGCATCGTTGTCGTCTCGCCAATCTTATGCTTTCACGACCATCACTACCGTTTAGTAATAAAGTTAAGCATTACATCGCGATTGCATTGCATACAATAAAGCGACAACCATATGGCTCCTGCCAGTTGCCGATAACTTGGTTACAAAACATGATCATCTCATACAATAAAATTCAGCATCATGCCTTGACCATATCACATCACAACATGCCCTGCAAAAACAAGTTAGACGTCCTCTACTTTGTTGTTGCAATTTTTTACGTGGCTGCTACGGGCTTAAGTAAGAACCAATCTCACCTACGCATCAAAACCACAACGATAGTTTGTCAAATAGACTCCGTTTTAACCTTCGCAAGGACCGGGCGTAGCCATACTTGGTTCAACTAAAGTTGGAGAGACAGTCGCCCGCAAGCCATCTCTGTGCAAAGCACGTCGAGGGAACCGGTCTCGCGTAAGCGTACGCGTAAGGTTGGTCTGGGTCGTCTCGTCCAACAATACCGCCGAACCAAAATATGACATGCTGGTAGGCAGTATGACTTGTATCGTCCACAACTCACTTGTGTTCTACTCGTGCATATAACATCAACATCGATAACCAGGCTCTAATACCACTGTTGGGTTTCGTAGTAATTTCAAAAATTTTCCTACGCGCACACAGGATCATGTGATGCATAGCAACGAGAGGAGAGTGTTGTCTACGTACCCAACGAAGACCGACTGCGGAAGCGATGACACGACGTAGAGGAAGTAGTCGTACGTCTTCACGATCCAACCGATCAAGCACCGAAACTACGGCACCTCCGAGTTCGAGCACACGTTCAGCTCGATGACGATCCCCGGACTCCGATCCAGCAAAGTGTCGGGGAAGAGTTTCGTCAGCACGACGGCGTGGTGACGATCTTGATGAACTACAGCAGCAGGGCTTCGCCTAAACTCCGCTACAGTATTATCGAGGAATATGGTGGCAGGGGGCACCGCACACGGCTAAGGAATCGATCACGTGGATCAACTTGTGTCAACTTGTGTGTTTAGAGGTGCCCCTGCCTCCGTATATAAAGGAGCCAAGGGGAGGAGGAGGCGCCGGCCAGGAGGAGGTGGCGCAGGAGGAGTCCTACTCCTACCGGGAGTAGGACTCCCCCCCCCCAATCCTATTCCAACTAGGATTCCCAAGGGGGAAAGAGGGAGAGGGGTGGCCGGCCACCTCTCCTAGTCCTAATAGGACTAGGGGAAGGGGGGAGGCGCGCAGCCCCCTTGGGCTGCCCCTTTCTCCTTTTCCACTAAGGCCCATGATGGCCCATATGGCTCCCGGGGGGTTCCGGTAACCCTCTCGGTATTCCGGTAAAATCCCGATTTCACCCGGAACACTTCCGATATCCAAATATAGGCTTCCAATATATCAATCTTTACGTCTCGACCATTTCGAGACTCCTCGTCATGTCCGTGATCACATCCGGGACTCCGAACAACCTTCGGTACATCAAAATGCATAAACTCATAATATAACTGTCATCGTAACCTTAAGCGTGCGGACCCTACGGGTTCGAGAACAATGTAGACATGACCGAGACACGTCTCCGGTCAATAACCAATAGCGGGACCTGGATGTCCATATTGGCTCCTACATATTCTACGAAGATCTTTATCGGTCAGACCGCATAACAACATACGTTGTTCCCTTTGTCATCGGTATGTTACTTGCCCGAGATTCGATCGTCGGTATCCAATACCTAGTTCAATCTCGTTACCAGCAAGTCTCTTTACTCGTTCCGTAATACATCATCTCACAACTAACATATTAGTTGTAATGCTTGCAAGGCTTATGTGATGTGTATTACCGAGAGGGCCCAGAGATACCTCTCCGACAATCGGAGTGACAAATCCTAATCTCGAAATACGCCAACCCAACATCGACCATTGGAGACACCTGTAGTACTCCTTTATAATCACCCAGTTACGTTGTGACGTTTGGTAGTACCCAAAGTGTTCCTCCGGTAAACGGGAGTTGCATAATCTCATAGTCATAGGAACATGTATAAGTCATGAAGAAAGTAATAGCAACATACTAAACGATCGGGTGCTAAGCTAATGGAATGGGTCATGTCAATCAGATCATTCTACTAATGATGTGACCTCGTTAATCAAATAACAACTCATTGTTCATGGTTAGGAAACATAACCATCTTTGATTAACGAGCTAGTCAAGTAGAGGCATACTAGTGACACTCTGTTTGTCTATGTATTCACACATGTATTATGTTTCCGGAAAATACAATTCTAGCATGAATAATAAACATTTATCATGATTAGAAGGAAATAAATAATAACTTTATTATTGCCTCTAGGGCATATTTCCTTCAGTTTTTCCCAAGAGGCGTTGGCCGCCTTTAATACGGGAGATGCGTACCTCCGTGCCGCTCAAAATGGTCTAGCCAGAGCCACAGAGCAGTATGTGAAAGACATACGGGTGAGTAAATCTGATGATCATATATGTCAATAGCCCCCGAGACTTGAAACAGTTGAGATAACTGATTTAAGGATCATACGTTATGCAGGATCTTACAAAAAAGAATACGCAACTGTCCCAGGAGCTGGAAGGGTGCAAGGCCCAACTTCAGGCCGCACTGGCTGCTTCAGAGAATGCCAAGGGGACCCCCTCAGGTAATATATGCTTCGAAAGATAATTCTGTTGTGAAGTGCAGCATGTGTGCAATTCTGACAATAACAGTGCAGATGGGGCCGGAGTGAATCCGGACAAGCAACAACTCCTACGCCAGTTAAAGGCCGGCGAGAGCGTGCTGACGAGGGTGAGACAAGAGAAGAACAAGCTTCAAGACGCCAATACCCAGCTGGGCGAGGAACTAAAGGATGTTCGTGCTCAGCTGTCTGATTCTGTAAAGGAGAATCGGCGACTTCGCCGCGGCATTTTTAGTAAGTGCTTGAACGAATCTTCGAAAAAAGAGTTCGGCGAGGAAGTTTATTGATAGAGCTATGTCTGTAGATATGCTGACAGGTCGTCCCGCGGAGGAAATGCCCGGTTCAGCGGGGGACCTTCTTCCCGAGCTGTTGCAACTGCACGAACGAGTTCGGCAGGCGATGCAAGGCGTCGTCCAGGCTATGTGGCCATCCCTCTCCATGCCCGAAGGCCTTGGAGAGCTTGCAGAGAAGCTGAAGGGAGTGCGGCAGTGCTTCCGGTTATGGAAGATATCGGCCTGCCGTCAAGGTGCTAGGGAGGCCTGGGCCATGGTGAAGACTCGGTACACGAAGGCTGACCCGAACCACATGGCCGAGGTCGGCCCTATGGGGCCCGACGGGAAGGAGATTCCTATCAGTTTGGTGTATGGCCAGGTAGAGCTGGCTACCAAGTATTCCCAACAGGACTGTAAATTAGACAGCCTGTTGGATGGTATTGAAGAAGAATATACCTAGTCAAATTGGTTATGTAATTTAAAATGACATGTAAAATGCCTTCTAGCCGGATTGTAGATCATTTGTCATTGCGGACCTTTTCGCTTCAACCTCTAGACCCGATAGTCCGGAGTGTGTCCGATTACCCTCTTGGTTATGTAAGAACCAGGGCATGCATGGAGACCAGGCGTAGGGGTCATAAGTGCTTTAGCAGACAAGTGCCCAACTAGTTATGTTATATTACATGGTTAGTAAGAAACATCTTCCAGGGAGAATAGTTCCGTTAGGGGTTCCTTTCCCTGGGAGGCATGCCCTAAAGTGCATGTCTGGACTGTGAAAAGAAAGCAGAAAAGCATCTGGGGACAGATAAATAAACAAGTGAAAAATCATCTTTTAGTTCACTGACCGAATATTCCCTTAAGAACGCTAGCTTTCGGCGTCACCCAGTCTGGGGTACACATCCGGCTGACCCGGCAGTAACAATCGCAGAGGTGCTCCCTTTACCACCTAGCCGAACAAACGGGAACGTAGGGGTAAGCACAGGAGCCAGGCAACCCAGCTTGGCCAAAACTTAAGTCATATCGATGCATATAATGGTGTATAAAAGGTTCATGCGGAAGTGTCACACATGTTTTGGGCATGAGGCCCGTTTATATAAACTTCTGATAAAGAAGCCCCCAGGTATAATGAGCGCGGGTGGCGCATCAAGTATGTGCGAACAACGCGCAGGCAAGCCCCTAAAGGCTTGGGAGGAAAAAGGGAGGGAGAAGGAGAGAAATACCAGGCAGCTAATTTGAAATAAATAAAAAAAAGGAAGAAAGGAAGGAGACGAACACAGAGTCCGGCGCTAGGCGCAGAATCTTCGTAGGCGTGCTGCGTTCCATGGGTTCGGCTTGAGTCGGTTGTCCGATGCGTTTCGCAGACGGTACGCTCCACCAGTCAGGACTTGGTCGATTATGAAGGGACCCTCCCATTTGGGCTTTAGTTTGTCCTTTTTCTTGTCCGACAGGCGTAGAACTAATTCGCCAACATTATAAGTTTTGGCCCGTACTTCTCTGCTTTGATATCTTCGAGCCTGCTATTGATAGAATGCGGAACGGGCTTTTGCCACGTCGCGCTCCTCCTCCAATGCGTCCAAGCTGTCCTGCCGATCGAGCTCGGCTTCTCTTTCTTCGTACATGCGCACGTGAGGTGAGTCATGAATTATGTCGCAGGGCAGGACTGCCTCTGCGCCGTATACCATAAAAAATGGTGTGAATCCGGTAGTGCGATTCGGCATGGTCCGCAGCCCCCAGAGTACGGAGTCAAGCTCCTCTACCCAGTGCGTGTTAGATTCCTTGAGGGATCGCACTAGTCTGGGTTTGATGCCGCTCATGATGAGACCGTTGGCTCGCTCGACTTGACCGTTAGTTTGTGGGTGATAGACTGAAGCGTAGTCGAGCTTAATGCCCATGTTTTTGCACCAGAGTTTAACTTCGTCGGCCGTAAAGTTTGTGCCTTTGTCAGTGATGATGCTGTGGGGGACGCCGTAACGGTGTACAACCCCGGATATGAAGTCTATCACCGGTCCAGATTCGACCGTCTTTACAGGCTTGGCCTCTATCCATTTGGTGAATTTGTCCACCATGACCAGTAGATATTTTTGCTTGTGGGTTCCTCCTTTAAGGGGTCCAACCATGTCAAGCCCCCAGACCGCAAAAGGCCAGGTAATGGGTATGGTTTGTCGGGCGGTAGGCGGCATGTGGCTTTGATTAGCGAATAATTGGCAACCGATGCATCGCTGGACTAAGTCCTGAGCGTCTGCGCGGGCCGACGGCCAATAAAATCCGGTACGGAAGGCCTTGCTCACAAGGGCTCGGGCTACGGCGTGGTGCCCGCCGAGTCCGGCGTGAATTTCGGCCAGAAGGTTCCGCCCTTCCTCTTTGGAGATACATCTTTGAAGGACTCAGGTGGTGCTTTTCTTATAAAGCAATCCTTCGTTGACTTTATAGGCTTTAGATCGCCGCACTATGCAGCGTGCCTCATTTTGGTCCTCGGGAAGTTCCTGCCTAGTTAAGTAGGCTAAGAATGGTTCTGTCCACGGGGCAATTACTACCATTATTACGTGGGCTGAGGGTGTGACTTCATTGACGGAGTCTTCAGTTGTGTCAGGGTGTTCGGGGTCAGGTGATGCGGCCAGGTCCAGATTGTGATTTCCGGATCCCCCTTCCCACTGTACGGATGGCTTGAATAGCCTTTCCAAGAAAATGTTGGGGGGGCTGCATCGCTCTTTGCGCCGATGCGTGCCAGGACGTCTGCTGCCTAATTATTTTCCCGGGCTATATGGTGGAATTCCAGCCCTTCGAACCGAGTTGACATATTTAGGACGGCGTTGCGATAAGCTGCCATTTTTGGATCTTTGGCATCAAAGTCCCCGTTTATTTGGGATATCGCGAGGTTCGAATCCCCCCGCACCTCTAGGCATTGAATGCCCATGGAGATTGCCATCCGGAGGCCATGTAGCAGGGCCTCGTATTCGGCTGCATTGTTGGAGTCCGTATACATTATCTGGAGTACATATTGAACTGTATCTCCTGTTGGGGACGTCAAGACGACGCCAGCCCCCAGACCCGCCAGCATTTTGGAGCCGTCAAAGTGCATGGTCCAGTTGGAATATGTGTCGTACTCTTTAGGGAGTTCGGCTTCAGTCCATTCAACGACAAAGTCGGCCAAGGCTTGTGACTTGATGGCTCGCCGTGGCTTGTATGTTATGTCGAACGGGAGGAGCTCAATGGCCCATTTGGCAATCCGGCCCGTTGCGTCGCGGTTGTTTATGATATTGTTAAGAGGTACTTCGGAGGCTACTGTTATCGAACACTCTTGAAAGTAGTGTCGTAGCTTCCGGGATGCCATGAACACTGCGTATGCTATCTTTTGGTAATGCTGGTACTGGGACTTGCATGGAGTGAGGACAGTGGACACGTAGTATACTGGTTTCTGGACAGGGAATTTGTGTCCATCCGCTTCTTGTTCGACGACGAGGACTGCGCTTACAACTTGGTGAGTTGCCGCGATGTATAACAACATTGGTTCGCCGATGTGAGGCACGGCCAGGACAGGGTTTGTTGCTAGTATGGCTTTTATTTCTTCGACTTCGGCCGTGGCGGCGTCCGTCCACTCGAAGTGTTCGGTACTCCGGAGGAGGCGGTAAAGGGGTAATGCCTTTTCCCCCAAGCGGGAGATGAAGCGGCTTAGAGCCGCCACGCATCCAGTCAATTTTTGTATTTGCTTGAGATCTTTTGGAATATCCAATTGAGACAGAGCTCGGATCTTGGCTGGGTTTGCTTCAATTCCTCTACCGGATACGATGAAGCCCAAGAGCTTTCTGGTTGGTACGCCGAAAATGCATTTTTCCGGGTTGAGCCTAATGTCATATGTTTGGAGGTTATCGAACGTGAGCCTCAAGTCATCTATTAGAGTTTCGACGTGTTTGGTTTTGACGACCACGTCATCCACGTACGCTTCAACCATTTTGCTGATCTGGTTGGCCAGACATGTCTGAATCATGCGCTGATATGTTGCGCCGGCGATTTTGAGCCCGAAGGGCATTGTGTTGAAGCAGAATGGGCCGTATGGGGTGATGAATGCTGTTGTGGCTTGGTCTGACTCTGCCATCTTGATTTGGTGGTAGCCAGAGTATGCATCGAGGAAACACAATGAATCGTGTCCTGCAGTGGCGTCAATGATTTGATCGATGCGGGGGAGGGGAAAGGGATCCTTTGGGCATGCCTTATTTAGGTCTTTGAAATCGATGCATAGGCACCAGGATTTGTCCTTCTTTGGTACCATTACCAGGTTTGCTAGCCAGTCCGGATGTTTTATATCTCTGATGAATCCGGCTTCCAGTAGTTTGGCTAGCTCCTCTCCCATGGCTTGACTCCGAGGTTCGGAGAAACACTGAAGAGTCTGCTTAACGGGCTTGAATCCTTTTAGGATGTTCAGGCTGTGCTCGGCCAGCCTGCGTGGGATTCCTGGCATGTCTGAAGGGTGCTAGGCAAAAATGTCCCAATTTTCTCGTAGGAATTCTCTGAGTGCGGCGTCTACATCAGGGCTTAGTTGTGCCCTGATGGAGGCCGTTTTTGTAGTGTCCGTTGGATGGACTTGGAACTTGACTATTTCGTCTGCCGGCTTGAAGGAGGTGGACTTGGATCTTTTGTCGAGTATCACGTCGTCCCTGTCCACCGTGGAGCGCAACACAGTTAGTTCCTCGGCCGCCAGGGCTTCGGATAATGCCTCGAGGGCCAGTGCGGCTATCTTGTTTTCGGCACGGAGCGCTGTGTCCGGATCACTAGCAAGAGTGATTATTCCATTGGGTCCCAGCATTTTGAGCTTCATGTGCCCGTAATGGGGTATAGCTTGAAAAATTGTGAATGCTTCTCGCCCTAACAAAGCGTGGTATCCGCTGCTGAACGGGGCCAGAAATGTGACCTCCTCGGAACTGTAGTTATCCGGCGTGCCGAACACCACGTTCAGTGTGATTTTTCCTGAGCAGCACGCTTCCCGGCTGGGGATTATTCCTCTAAAGGTTGTCTTGCTTCGCTCAATGCGGCTCCAGTCTATTTCCATTTTTCGCAGGGTTTCCTCATAGATGAGGTTCAATCCGCTGCCACCGTCCATGAGTACCTTTGTAAGCCGGAAGTCATCCACTATCGGACTGAGGACCAGTGCGGCTGGTGCTCGGGCTGTCCGGAATTTAGGTTTGTCACTGGCATTAAAGGTAATAGCCGTGTCACTCCATGGGTTTATTGTCGCTACTTGATAGACTTTGGTAAGGCTGCGGAGCGTTCGTTTACTCGCATTGTTTGATGCGAAAGTCTCAAAGACTGTTGACACCGTACTGGCGTTTTTGGGGTGGTGCTTTGCGGATTCTGGAGTTAGAAGCTTCTCGCCACTTCTGGCCACCTGCCGGAGTATCCAACATGCTCTAAGGCTATGAGTTGGTGTGACGCCCTCTGTATTATGAATTTTACAGGGTCCATTGAGCCATCCCTCCAGTATGGTTCCATACCCTATAGAGGGTTTTTCTTTTTTGCTCTTTGGCCCAGGTGCCTGGCGATAATGCGCCCTTTTGTTCCGGACTGAGATTGTATTCGGGGTCGGATTGTCCCAGAATTTTGTTTTGGTTTTCCGAACGCTTTCTGTCGCACAGTACTTTCATACTATGGATGTCAAGTCGGCGAAGCGTGTAATTTCGCGGCGACTTATGGCGTTGAGGATCCCGATGTCCGTGCAGTTGTTACAGAAGAATGAAATTGCGTCCTTCTCACGGCAGTCCTTTATCCTGTTCATAACCAGGAGGAATCTGGCCCAGTAGTGGTGTACTGTTTCCATGGGCTCTTGCCGAATTTGGGATAGATCCCTTATGTTTGGGTGGGCGGGTGGATTTAAATCCGGAACCTCGCCCGATCTAAGACTCAGGGGCCAAGAAATTTCGAACTTGGAAGCTTGTTTTCTTGGACGTTTATACAATGAATCAGGCATGCTGCCTGACTTTAGGTTCAGGGCTTGGGCGACGTCCTCCCCTTCGTGGTTCACCGGCTTGGAGGGATCAGGAATCCGGACAATTCTGGTCCTTAGGATGGGTGAAGATTCGCCGCATTGTTGCTCCACCACTTCAACGTGGTGGGTGACCTGGGGAGAGTCAATCTCTCTCTGATCGGGTTTAAGCCCAATCTGGCCGTAATCTGTAGCGACTCCCAGGGCGGCGATGCGATCCAAGAGCTCGTTTAGGGAAGAGAGCTCCATCGGATCTAACTGCTCGGCAAGTTCCTAGCTGATGTGGAGATTGCTTTCGATGACCCGAGAGGCCATCATCGGCGCGGCGGCCGAACAGGCGGTCATCAAAAAACTGCCTAGCCGGAGAGTTTGGCCGACAACCAAAGCTCCTTTAGCAACAACGCCGTCTTTAAAGAGGAACTCTCAATGAAAGCACCAATGTCGGTGTCAAAACCGGCGGATCTCGGGTAGGGGGCCCGAACCTGGGTAAAAACATCGTGTCCCTTGTCTCCTGTTACCATCCGCCTAAACGCACAGTTCGGGACCCCCTACCCGAGATCCGCCGGTTTTGACACCGACAATCGTGTTGATGAGAGCCACCGTAAGCCGGGCTCTCAACCGAACACTGTTCCGGAGCCTTCAATGGTTCCGGACTCAGGCGGGCAGCCCCTCATTAGAGGGAGAGCCGTCTATGTCAAGGACTTCTATTGCGCCCGAGGCACCGGATTGTCTGCTGGAAGCGCTTCACGGCGCTTCCATAGATGAAGAGCACCATACTCTTATGATTGCGGTGATTCAGAAGGTTTCGTCCGCCAAGAGAGGACTAACCGAAGCCTGCACTAGCCTCCTGACAGGCTTTGAGGTAAGTAATAAAAATTGTGAAATTACCACTGATAGGTAGTAGCCCCTGATACTCTGTTTGATGTTCGGAAGGAAAAACCAAACAGAGGGTCAATTATAATCAACAGGAGTCTAACAATAAGTTTGAATGTGAATAAGCAGGCTGTGCTGCTTGCCGCTGCGGTCTGTACGGCCAAGATCGCCGGACTGAAACAGGACCTGTAGCAGGCGCAGGGAGAGCTCGACCTTACGAGGAGGCAGCTCGAAAAGAACAAAGGTGAGTGATTCCCCTCTCATATAATGAAGGATAGATGAAATTGGTTGTTCTAACGATGAAGCATCGTGATTTGGTAATAGAGGCCACCACCGAAGTGGCGTCTCTCAAGAAAGTGCTGTCCGAGGCCGAACACAAGGCGGCCTTGGAACGCAAGGAGCACGAAAAGCAAGATGCTAGAGTGGGAGAGGTACAACAAGAGCTCCAGGATCTCAGCAAGAAGTTCGAGGCCGTGGAGCATGAGCTTAAGGCGAAAGAGGACGAGCTTACGAAGGCCCTTTCAAGTATAAAAGATGCCAAGGCTGGAGCCGAGAAGGCACAACAGGAAATCTAGGAGGCCAAAAAGATAGCGGCGGGTAAGAAATTCTTTATGCAAAGCAAACATGTGGAGGAGGCGTTTCTTTTACTTACCCAAGTCTGGAGCTCTCCAGGGGCATTCGCAGATCTGCCATGCAGCGTATCAGATGCCGCAGAGTTCTACCGTGCTCAGGAGGGGAGCTCAACGAAGAAGCTGTTCTGGTCCCAGTATGCTGGGGCCGAACATCCAATGCCTCTGAGTGACCAACTGAAGCAGTTATTCGAACTCCACAGGGTGGCCAAAGTGGCTATGAAGGATTTCATAGTCCGGATGTGGCCTGGTGAGCCCATGCCCACCAGCTACTTCGGCCTGATCAAGCGGATGGTGAATGCCTGTCCGCGACTGGAAGTCATCAAGCGATCCGTTTGCATTGAGGGTGCCCGCCGGGCCTTTGCCCGTGCGAAGGTGCATTGGGGCAAGCTGGATGCGGAGAAGCTGGTGAAGGACAGGCCACCGGAGGGCAAGGCACATCCTATCGAGAGAAGTATTATGATGGTGTTATGAAGGGCGCTCGCCTTGTGGCCGATGAATGTACCAAGGACATAATTTTAGAATGAATTCACTTCTGTCATGTTTGTAATCTAAAGACGAAGTTACTTGCGCTATGTAGCGCTTTTGTTATTTAAAACATTACCTTCTGCGTGGCTGTTTATAAAATTCTGAAAGTAGGCCAGTCGTCGGCTTCCACCCCCCATGTAACTAGTACTGGGGTGTTCGTGGAAAACTCGAACACTCTTTATCCAAATGTTTGGTCCCTTAAGGAGGTGTCCGACGCATCAAACAAGGCAATCGGACTATGCGGCTTTATAACCTTCACTTAGCCATAGAAGTCTACAATTTTAAATTTTGGCGAAGCCCCTAGAATCGGAAGGCCGAATTGGGGCGCTATATACACCTAGATCGGACGAAGCCGAATTATCGCATAAAGAGAAAAAATCTTTAAGGATTTTAAGACCTCTCGAACAGCGACCAGCTCTCGCCACATCATGCCGGTCAGTTTTTGGCTTTCTATACTGAGGTGCTCGTCCGGAAGAACCGGGACACAATCGCAGTAGTTCTCCCTATGCTGCCTTAGCTGATGTAACGGAACGTAAGGCACCAAAACAAGGGAGCCGGGCTATCCCAACTGTAGACCCAAGACATGATTCGAAGCTAATGCATATAATGCTATAAGTTCGGGGTGCCGCACTGTTGAAAGTGTTCGGACTTGTCTTGCTGTATTATGGGGCGTCATAAGAAGCCCCTGGCAAATTGAACGTATGAAGGTGTACGAATGCAATATTAAATAAACATTTGTAAGAAAAAAAATGCTCAAATAAGAATAAGCTTACGCTATGTATGATCTCCCATTGATGAGTAATACGTTTAAGCATATGTTTACAATGAATGCATTAAGCGGAGATAACTAGGATTATTTGACATATCCTATCCAGGGGCTGGCTACGTGCAGATAGATAAAGCAGGTATAACGATCGTAAATAGATTCCACCTGGGTATTTCCTTCTGTGCGCAAAGCCTGTTGCCTCCTTGGTTTTCTCTCCTATGTAGGTCCATCAATCCGGCTCTTCTGAAGAGGCTGCACTAAAGCAATGTCCTGAAAGGTAAAAGGAAAGGTTACGAAGGTGTGTGGCGGTTATACCGCACTGTTGACTGAGCCACTGCTGCGCCTCCGCCTGTGCCCATGGTATTTTGAGTGCGTAATTGTGTATGCGTGGCACAAATGCCGCTTTGATGGGATTTGAGCGGAGGCCGGATTGCTAGTCGTGCTCTTTGCGTGCCTGGTGATCCTGTTGCGGGGTGCCCCGACCTCGCTTGATGGTGCTTGAGGTTGTCGTCGCCGGACTGGTGGTTTGTCGGAGGAGGCCGCATTGTACTTCTGCCGCAAGGGCTGCAGTATGCTCTTCTGTATGGAGAGAGTGGTCCATATTTCCGTTGACTGTTATGACCCCATGCGGGCCTGGCATCTTGACCTTGAGGTATGCATAGTGTGGTACCGCATTGAATCTAGCAAATGCGGTCATCCGAGCAGTGCGTGGTAACCACTACAGAAAGGGACGATATCGAAGATTAACTCTTCGCTTCGGAAGTTATCCGGAGATCCGAAGACCACTTCCAATGTTATAGAGCCCGTACAACGGGCCTCTACTCCAGGAATTACACCTTTAAAGGTGGTTTTGGTGTGCTTAATCCTTGAAGGATAGATGCCCATTTTGCGCACTGTGTCCTGGTAAAGCAGGTTCAGGCTGCTGCCGCCGTTCATAAGGACTCGCGTGAGGTGGAATCCGTCGATGATTGGGTCTAAGACCAATGCGGCCGAGCCGCCATGACAGATGCTAGTAGGATGATCCCTACGATCAAAGGTGATCGGACAAGCTGACCATGGGTTGAATTTGGGGACGACTGGCTCCATCGCGTAGACGTCCCGTAGTGCTCGCTTCCGTTCCCGCTTGGGGATGTGAGTGGCGTAGATCATGTTGACCGTTTTCACCTGGGGGGGGGGGGAGGAATTTCTTCTGCCCCCCCGTGTTCGGACACTGGGGCTCATCGTCATCGTCGCTGTGCAGCCCCTTGTCCTTGTTTTCGGCGTTTATTTTGCTGGCCTATTTAAATACCCAGCAGTCTCTATTGGTGTGGTTGGCTGGCTTGTCCAGGGTGCCATGAATTTGGCACGAGCGCTCCAGTATACGGTCTAGACTGGACGGTCCCTGATTGTTTCTTTCGAATGGCTTCTTCCACTGACCGGATTTGGATCCGCTGAATCCGGCATTGACTGTCGTGTCTTCGGTGTTGTCACCGTTGTTTCGTCACTTGTGTCTGTTGCGCCGTAGCTTGCCATTATTGTCACGGACATCTTACGTGCCAGAATGTGGCGTAGTGCTGCTGTGAGCCAACCAGCTGTCCTCGCCCGCACAAAAGCGGGTCATTAGTGTCGTGAGAGCTACCATGGACTTGGGTTTCTCCTGGCCGAGGTGTCGGGCGAGCCACTCGTCGCGGATATTATGCTTGAAGGCCGCCAGGGCTTCGGCGTCCGGACAGTCAACTATTTGGTTCTTTTTAGTTAGGAACCGAGTCCAGAATTTCCTGGCTGATTCTCCGGGCTGTTGAGTAATGTGGCTCAAGTCATCGGCATCCGGAGGTCACACATATGTGCCTTGGAAGTTGTCAAGAAATGCGTCTTCCAGGTTTTCCCAACTGCCAATGGAATTTGCGGGCAGGCTGTTTAGCCAGTGTCGGGCGGGTCCTTTGAGCTGAAGGGGAAGATACTTGATGGCATGTAGATTGTCTCTGCGGGCCATGTGGATGTGGAGAAGGAAATCTTCGATCCATACCGCGGGGTCTGTTGTGCCATCGTATGATTCGATGTTTACGGGTTTGAACCCTTCTAGGAATTCATGATCCATCACTTCATCGGTGAAGCAGAGGGGGTGTGCGGCGCCTCTGTGCCGGGCTATGTCGCGACGCGGTCCAGCTGCGTCTGACTGGTTATGTTCGGCCCGGCCGGATTTGCTATTAGTATATCCAGTATGACGGTCATCGTCATGTGCTGCGGCGCGCCCCCGTGATCCATAGATTGATCTTGGTTGTCTTGCGGTGTTATCTAGTCTATCGCGCAGGTCCTGAGTATTGCCCCGGGCCGTAGTAAACTGGCGCGGGGGTGCAGGCTGGTATTCGGGCTGATATGTCGTTTTATCCCGACCTCGAGGCGGCCGGTCATCCGTGTGGCGCTCGAGTCCATATTCCTCGACTGCCAGGACTTCTGTCCATCTATCTGTGAGTAGGTCTTGATCAGCTTGGAGCTGCTGCTGCTTCTTTTTCAGGCTTCTCGCAGTGGCAATAAGCCGGCGCTTGAAGCGCTCCTGCTCCGCGGGGTCCTCGGGCACGCCGAACTCGTCGTCGCCGAGGCTAATCTCGTCTACGGAGGAGGGCATGTAGTTGTCCTCCTCCGGATACCCGTTCATCGCCTGTTCGTCTGGGCTGTCCTGCCCATCTTCCTGTTCGGCCTGCTCGAAGGCGGGCTGATCGGGGCTGTATTCATCATCGGCACCGTCCAGATTGTTTTCGTCTCCGGTGCTGGTATTGCCTTGGCGGGGCTTGGAGCAGCGCTAGCAACGCCCATGC
This sequence comes from Triticum dicoccoides, assembly GCF_002162155.2. Lineage (NCBI taxonomy): Eukaryota > Viridiplantae > Streptophyta > Magnoliopsida > Poales > Poaceae > Triticum > Triticum dicoccoides. The sequence goes on along the minus strand of NC_041385.1, from coordinate 569,173,032 downwards.
TTTGCTTTCTTCTTGGAGGGGTTATCCTCCGTTGCCTCATCGCCATTGGTTTCTTTCGGAGTGTCCACCATATATATATCGTATGAAGAGGTGGCTGTCCACCGCCCTGTGAGCGGTGGCTCCTGTATGTCTCCTGCATCGTCGTCCATACTGTCGATGTCTTCGAAGTCAAAGTCAAGCACGTCGGTTAAATCATCGATCGTGGCAATGAAGTGGGTGGTGGGTGGGCAGCGAATTCCTTCGTCGCCTGCTTCCCACTCAAGCCGGACATAGTTCGGCCCAGAGCGTCCTGACAAAGAGAGAGACTTTAATGAGTTCAGCATGTTGCCAAAGGGCGAGTGCTGAAAGATGTCCGCAGCGGTAAACTCCATTACCGGAGCCCAACCTGGCTTGGCTGGCTCGAGGGTATGTGGACCGGAACCAACAACCGGATACGAGTCCGGGGGCCCCGGGTTATAGGACTCCACAGAGGTGAGACCTGTGTCCGGCTCTACCGCCGATGAGTATGCGGCCTACGGGGCGGGGTCTACCCCTCCATCCTTGGGCGATGCAACCTGCTCCGGATCTAGATCCAGGGCTGCTGCAGGGGCGATGTCCTGAGCATTGTCCGATGGCAGGTCTAGGCCGTGCTCGTCGTGACTGTCCGACGCTCCTGGCACAGCGCCAAATCCGTTGAAGATCAAGTCTCCGCGAATATCCGCCGTGTAGTTCAAGTTTCCGAACCAGATCTGGTGGCCAGGGGCGTAGCTGTCGATCTTCTCCAGATGACCAAGCGAATTGGCCCGCAGTACGAAGCCGCCAAACACAAAGATCTGTCCGCGGAGAAAAGTCTCGCCCTGGACCATGTTGTTGGCGATTGAAGACGCCATCAAGCCTCGAAGCGACAACACAGAGGAACTCTCAATGAAAGCACCAATGTCGGTGTCAAAACCGGCGGATCTCGGGTAGGGGGTCCTGATCTGTGCGTCTTAGGCTGATGGTAATAGGAAGCAAGGGACACAATGTTCACCCAGGTTCAGGCCCTCTCGATGGAGGTAAAACCCTACTTCCTGCTTGATTAATGTTGAAGATATGAATAGTACAAGAGTAGATCTACCACGAGATCATAGAGGCTAAACCCTAAGAGCTAGCCTATGATGGTATGATTGTAATTGTGATCGGCCTTCTAAGGACCATCCTCTCCGGTTTATATAGACACCAGAGAGAGCTAGGGTTTACATGGAGTCGGTTACAAGGAAGGAAATATAATATCCGGATCGCCAAGCTTGTCTTCCACGCAAAGGAGAGTCCCATCCGAACACGGGCCGAAGTCTTGAGTCTTGTATCTTCACGCTTCAATAGTCCAGACGATGTATGTAGTCCGGCTGTCCGGATACCCCCTAATCCAGGACTCCCTCAGTCTCCGCTTCCCAACGCTGCTTCGGCAACTGTCCGACTAACAAAAGGCAGGCTTGGGTAAGACTTACTTTCATTGCTCCCTTGCGCCTCGCCTCAGATCCCCTTCCTTGCTTTCTTGCTCCCAAATCTCCAGATCTGCTCCATTCGTTCCCTGAAAGAAGCAACGGCACCCCGCAAGACCAAGCCTGACGCGCCTCCGGCTTGGTACTCGCCGGCCCTGGATGCTCCCATCGTGTCGGAGAATAATCTTGCTGCCATACGCCTGATGACGGCGGTGGAGGGTAGCGAGATGGGGGCGACGGAGCTCCGTGTCGGTTCCGCTGAAGTGGAGGCCAATTGGAGCACCTTCTACCCCTTATTCACGAATGCCATTGTGGCTGGCCTGGTGCCTCCCTTCTCCAAGTTCTTCTACGCCGTCCTCCGTCATTACGGGTTGCAGGCCCTTCACCTCCATCCTAATTCCGTCCTCCTTCTATCAATTTTTGTCTATTACTGCGAGGCGCATGTTGGGGTGATGGCGTCCGTGGCTCTGCTACGCCACTTCTTCTCCCTCCGAATCACGGCGAGCACACCATGTCGTTTGCCAACTTTTTTGCATATGGCAAGACCAACGCGATCTCGAAGACCGGGAAGAGGACTGAGGGCTTCTGGAGCAAGTGGGTCATGGTGGACGCCAGGTGCATCCACTGTAGGCTGATGCTACCCACGAGGATCCCCAGCCTAACGAGGGGTGGTCCCGTGCAAAGCTCGATGACAACCGGGCGAAACCGGTGTTGGCGAAGATGAACGCCGATCCGAACCCCGGCAACGTGAAAGCGGCGAAGCTGACGGGGGCCACACTCCTGAGGGAGTTTCTGATGCAGCGGGTGGCTCCCCTTCAGGCGCGCCCGCGCCCGCTGTGGACGCTCGGCGGTGCCGACGAGAGGCTCCGCCTGAACCCGGTCGCCCTGGAGGACGACAACCTATCCTCTGCCCTTTGCCTCTTGGCCGGAGAAGACCCGAGGGATGTGGAGGGTGTCCCCACTCCCTTGTTCCTTCGCGAGGACCATGTGCTAGTGGTGAAGGCCATGCCCACCTTCGACAGCCGTGGTCTAGTGTCGGCGGTGCCTCCTGAGTGCCAGGGGGTGATGGCACCGGTGGAGGTGTATTTTGATGGCTCCCGCCAGGGAGGGGAAGGAGACGAAGAAGATGAGGAGCTCAATGTCGGTGTCAAAACTGGTGGATCTCGGGTAGGGGGTCCCGAACTGTGCGTCTAAGGCTAATGGTAACAGGAGACTGGGGACACGATGTTTACCCAGGCTCGGGCCCTCTCGATGGAGGTAATACCCTACTTCCTTCTTGATTGATCTTGATGATATGAGTATTACAAGAGTTGATCTACCACGAGATCGGAGAGGCTAAACCCTAGAAGCTAGCCTATGGTATGATTGTTGTTGTGTCCTACAAACTAAACCCTCCAGTTTATATAGACACCGGAGAGGGCTAGGGTTACACAGAGTCGGTTACAGAGAAGGAGATCTACATCCGAATCGCCAAGCTTGCCTTCCATGCCAAGGAGAGTCCCATCCGGACACGAGACGAAGTCTTCAATCTTGTATCTTCATAGCCCAACAGTCCGGCCAAAGTACATAGTCCGGCTGTCCGGATACCCCCTTATCCAGGACTCCCTCAGTAGCCCCTGAACCAGGATTCAACGACGATGAGTCTGGCATGTAGATTGTCTTCGGCATTGCGAGGCGGGTTCCATCTCCGAATACTCCAAGATAAATTCCGAACACAAGGACCGTGTCCGGCTATGCAAGACAAATTTCATATACCACCGTAGGGAGAATAATAAACCACAAATCTAATCTGCTGACAACTCTTCGTAGCATGGCATCATGCCACGGCCCGGCTTTTACTCGAGCCATTTTCTATAACCAGATACCGCACATATTGCGAGGTGGTTTCTTTGACACGTTTTGTCAAAGCAGAGATTGTGTCCCCCTTATTGCTGGATTCTCATCAATACGGGCGTGGGTAAACCAACCGTGCCATGAAACGCGGTGAGTGGGGAACAAGCAGGTTTTATTAGGCAAGCGGGGAGGCGCAGAGTTTCATTGTCTTTATAAAGAGGAAAGGCCTCTCCCTTTTTACCCACACCGTCTCCTTCTGCTCGTCCATTCCCTCTTGCTTGATCCCTAATGCCCAAGCGTTCATCTTCTCCACCATCGAAGGTCCTTCTGAAAATGTCCGGATCCGGAGCAGGAGGCAAGTGGATGGCCTCTACTGTCCAGGAGAAGGATATCAAAAAGCTTCGGGAGGCCGGGTACTTGGCCCAGGAGATCAGCCATCGCCTCCCGGTTGTGGGACAGATTGTCCCCACTCCGGAATCCCATGAGAGGGTTGTATTTCTTCCTCATTTTGTCCGCGGGCTCGGGTTTCCCCTTCACCCATTCGTTCGTGGTGTCATGTATTATTACGGGATCGATTTCCATGATCTATCCCCCAATTCCTTCCTCAACATCTCGACATTTATTGTCGTGTGTGAGGCCTTTCTCCGCCTCGCACCACACTTTGGCTTATGGCTGAAGATCTTCAATGTGAAGCCCAAGGTGGTGAATGGTGAACACGCCGAGTGCAGAGGTGCCATGGTGAGCAGGATGCCCAAGGTCACATGGCCGACAGGTACTATTAATGATTCTGTCAAGGAGTGGCAGCAACAGTGGTTCTATATCACTGAGCCGCGTAGCAAAAAGTGGGTCGCAGCTCCCGAGTTCCGATCCGGAGCCCCCTTGCGGATTACGTCCTGGCCCGAGAAGGGCTTGAAGTGGTCGTCATCGGACGAGCTATCGATGATCCAGACACGCGTCAAAGGTATGGAAGATAAGGCCATCCGGCTTGTTGATGTGGTTCAGGTGATGTTGGTCCGCCTGGTTCTTCCCTGTCAGCGCCGAGTCTGCAATTTGTGGGAGTATGACCCAGCCGAGCACCAGACCCTGCGAGAGCTTTACGGTTCATTGCACAAGGACATCTGGAAGGTGCTTTTTAAGTCTGGCAAACCGTGGCCGGACTCCGACGCGGACCGTGGGTACCAACTGTCCCGCCCTGCGAGTCCGGTAAGTAGTCATTATATCTTGCCCACCCATATGTTTCATTGTTATATCCCGGGGAAGGTGTCCTAACCGTGCATCCCACAATCATCTTAGGGATGGATGAAGAAGGCGGGGTGGATACATTGTCCAGCCCAGCTGTCAGAAGAACCGGCTGACCACTTCTGACGAAGATGCTGGTCCCAGCGCCTTACAAGGCGCCAAAGAAAGAGGCCCATAAAGAGGCCAAGGAGACCAGGGCGGCCTGCGTTGTCACGGGGCTTCGGATACAAAATATGAAGACTCCAATACCCTTCTCTCCTCTGAAGAGGAAGAGGAGGAGGAAGATGAATCCCTCACGGGGGGAGGAAACAAAAGGATGGCCTCCTCATCTCTGGAGGCCGAATTGCCTAAGAGGGGAAAAACTCCCCTGCCGGAGGCGTCCACTACGGCTACCGACAGCAGCCCGGAGTGGGATCCCAGGGCCCAGCCCCTAGAAAATTCGTAAGTGCACAAAATCTGATCTACGCTTCCCGGATTATCCAGGCACAAATAGATTAACTGGTGCCATACTTTTTGCAGCCCGACCAGGTCTCGTGCCGAACAGTCCTCATCGGAGGATTCGTTGGGCTTAGATACCCTTGAGAGCGAGACACCTCCAAGGGCCCCTTCCCCGAAGCTCGGACATGACACCGAGGTGTCGTCCCAAAAGGAGCTAAACCAGGAGGGGCATACCTTAGGGGTCGGGTACACGGGAGTGGCGGCTCCACTGAGTGTCGATGGCGGGGGCGATATTAGATTTGGCCTGCAGCCGGACACAGCTCCAGAGACCCTTGAGGCTCCGGGTTTAGGCGGGCAGTTCCCCTTGACTAGAGGAGATGATCCTGCTCCATCGGCGACCTCTGTCCAACCAGAGGTGCCGGGCATCTTATTGACAGCGCCAAAGAGCGCTTCCATCGTTGATGAACATCGCGCCCTTATGGGCGTGGTAAGTGAAAAGATTCAGGCCACTGAAAGTGGACTGAATGAATCCTGCATCAGCCTTATAAAAGACTTGGAGGTAAGTTTTTTAGGAGATTTGTCATAGTGTAGATAGTAGCCCCTGATACACTGTCCGGTGAAAGGAGGAACTGGACAGGGAATCAAATGTCCTTCCGCAATAGACTCAATGACATGCATCTTTTTCTTTTATAAATAGGCGTCTGCAGCGACTGCCGCCTCTCATACTGCGGAAGTATCTGGACTGAAGCAGAGTCTGGAGCGGGCCGAAGAAGAACTTGGTCGGGTGAATAAGTAGTTGGAGGACAATCAAGGTATGTAAAAAACCTTGTTGAGTTTAGGACAATTAAGTAGGCGTGCCTAATGAGGGTATATATACTGCATGCTCTAGGGGCGAATGCCGAAATTGAGGCATTGAAGAAGGTTGTGGCCTTAGCCAAAAAGAAGGCAGCCCCAGAACAGGCCCTTCACGAGAAGCACGAGGCCAGGGTCGTTGAAGCTAGACAATAGCTTCAGGAGGCCGTGCAGAAAAGCAAGACTTTGGAGCAGAGTCTATCATTGAAAGAATCCGAACTCGCCCAGGCTCTTCAAGACGCAACTAATGCTCGGGAGGAATCCCAAGGTGCTCTGAAGGATATTCAGGAGGCAAGGAAGATTGCGGCTGGTAAGGTTTTTTTCTTATGTCGAAGCAATTTATATGCGAAAGCAGGGAAGATTCAGGGTGACCCATTGAATCATTATTTCTCCAGGTGCATTTGCGAATCTGACGCTGCCCAATTCTGCCGAGCTGAGGGGAAGGAGACTGCGGAGAAGCTCTTCTGGTCGTAGTATTTGGCACCGAATTATCCGGTGCCGTTTGTCGACCAGCTGAAGCAGCTGATCGAACTGCACCAGGCGGCCGAACTAGCCATGAAGGATTTGGTTATTCGGTTATGGCCCGCCGAGCCCATTCCAAGTAGTTTCTTCGGGCTCGTGAAGCGAATTGTGAGTGCCTGTCCTCGGCTGGATGTCGTTAAGCAGTCGGTTTGTATAGAAGGTGCACGAATGGCATTTGCCCGTGCGAAAGTGCACTCGGGGAAGCTGGATGCTGAGAAGCTGATGACTGAGGGGCCGCCGGAGGGGAAGGAGCACCGCAAGCCCGAATTATACTATGATGGTGTCCTGAAAGGGGCCCGCCTTGCGGCGGAGCAATGTGCAAAAGACATTATCTTTCCCTAAGGGCAGTCATGCTATCCTTTGTAAGGCGGAACAAAGTCACTTTTATATATTTGCCTTTTATGTAAACATTTTATTCCTGCGCGGCCGTTTTATATATTAGTCTTGAGAGTTGGCCAGTCGTCGGCTTCTGCCCCACGTAGGAATTACGGGGGTGTTCGGGATACATCCGAACACTCTTTACCCCATTCTTGGGTCCATCAAGGAGGTGTTCAACACAGCGAACCAGGTAATCGGACTATAGTGCTTTATGACTCTCACTTAGCCATAGGAATTCGAGTATGGGAGGCGCAACCCCAGGTGTTCGGAAGACCACACGAGGAGCTCTAATAGCACCTGATCGGTAGACCGATCCTTCGCACTCAAGATTTTATTATGGCGTTGTGCGGAATAAATCCTTAAAGATTTTACAACCTCTTCGAACAGCTGACCAGCTCTCGCCTTATCATGACAGTCAGTTTTCAGCTTTCTCTACTGAGGTGTTCGTCCGGAATAACCGGGACACAATCGCAGCAGTTCTCCTAGCGCTACCTTAGCCGATATTGCGGAACATAAAGTACCAAAACATGGGAGCCGGGCAAACCCAACTAACGACCCAAGACATGATTCGGAGCTGATGCATATAATGTTATAAGTTCGGGGTGCCGAACGACCGAGAAGGTGGTCGGACTTTGTTGCTATAGTGCGGGCGCAATGAAGCCCCTGTCGTTTTAAGGCGTAACACGATGTTCGGATGCTGTTTTATGACAAAATGTCAGTGAGAGATGATAGCAGATAAGCATCAAATGACTCTACATGTGGTATTCAAGTAATATGGTTATGTGTATGAGTACGGTGCATGTTGTAAAAAAGAGGCATGACGACAGAACCTATTGGGACCGGGCGGTAGGGAGCTATGCACAGATCCGAAGTAGTATCCGAATTGTATTCGGGTGGGTTGAAGATTCCCTCTTTGAGCATCCGAGCTAGTTCCATGTCGCCGGTCCAGTTATGCGCAGAGGCAAACCTGCAAAAATGCTAAAGGCATGTGTGCACCGCGCAGCGGCTGAGCCGTGTAATATGGCTCGCCCAGCTTATGCCGGAGGGTCTGTTTGAGCCCTGATCAGGCTGAGGTATCGTGAAGCAGTTCGGACTCCTTTGTCAGTGTCCGGGAGTTTGGCTGTTGAATCAAGGTTCGATTGAAAAAGCCGCGGCTCGCTACTTTTTTTGCTAAAGTGGCCGAATACTCTTCGGCGCCGAGGTGAAACTCGGTCCTGCCCGTAATTGTGACTACATTACGTGGGTCTTGTGTGATAATGCGTTGAGTCGCAGTTTATCCTGGCAGTGCTTGAATAGCTATTGCCTAGAGGTGTAATGTCGAAGGTTGATTCTTCGGCATGGCGACTTTTTGGTGATCCGAAGATCATCTCCAGAGTGGCGGGGCCTAAATGACCCTCGCGCCTGGTCATGACACTCTGAAATGAGTTTTTTAGTGGGTATGATCCTTGAGTGATCGATCCCTATCCGGCGCACTGTGCCCTGGTGCAGCTAGTTTGGACTGTTGTCGCCGCCAATAGGGTGATATCTCTGGTTGATATTGGCCAGATAGTCTAGTTTATCGAAGATGATCGGTCGTATTTTTATACGACGGGGCAACTTTTGCTTTGTTGAGTTGGCGCCCTAGAGACTGTTCGTCCGCTCCTATGTGGGTGGTTCTTGTTGTGTTCACGGTTTTGTTTGGAGACCCCCTATTATCGTTTTCGGCGCTGATCTGCCGATCTGTTTAAAGACCCAACATTCTCTATTGGTATGATTGGCTGCCATTCCTGGGGTGCCATGAATTTGACATGGGCGATCGAGTATGCGGCTCAGGCTGGATGGGCCTAAATTAATGTTTTGAGGAGTCTTCTCCCACTGAACGGGCTGAGGGCTACTGGCTCCTATATGGACTATCGTGTCCTGGGCATTATCCTTCGTCTTGGGGCGCTTATATTTGTTGCGCCGAGTTTTGCACATGTTGTTCCTGGCTGCTGATGTGCCCGGGACGCCTGCTATGTTGTTTTTTAGCATCTATTGCTGATCTTGTGAGTAGCCCCTGGTCGTAATGTGTTGTCGGCGGGGTGTAGGTTGGCCTTTCGCTTTTACTGCCTCCTCCTCAAATTGAGGTAGCAGCCTGCACTTTGGGTAGCATTTTGTTCAGCGCTCAAGTCTGCATTCTTCGGCTGCCCGGACCTTAGTCCGTCTGTCTTGCAGCTGTTGTTGCTTCTTCTGTCTTATCGCAGTGGCTGTGAGCCGGCGCTTGAGGCATTCTTGCTCCATGGGATCCTTAGGCACGCAGAATTCGTCGTTGCCTAGGCTTGCCCTGTCTTCGGAGAGAGGCATATGGTTGTCTTCCTTAAAATCTCCGTCCGTCGCCTGTTTGCCTGGGCTAGCATGCCCGTGCTCCTGTTCAGCCTGTTCAAAGGCAGGCTGATCAGGGTTGTATTCATCTTCGGCAGTATCTGGATTGTTTCCATCTCCTATGCCGATATTGCTGTGGCGGGGTTTACAGCGGCGCCGATGACGCCCATGCTTTGATTTCTTCCGTGAGGGGTTATCTCCTATTGCCTCATCGCCATTGTTTTCTTTGGGAGTATCCACCATATATATATATATATATATATATATATATATATATATATATATATATATCATATGAAGAGGTGGCAGTCCAGCGCCCTGTGGGCGGTGGTTCTTGTTCTTCTCCTGCATCGGCGTCTATACCGTCGATGTCTGGAGTCGAAGTTAAGCACGTCGGTCAAATCATCGACCGTGGTTATGAAGTGGGTGGTGGGTGCGTGACGAATTTCTTTGTCGCCTGCTTCCCACTCGAGCCGAACATAGTTCAGCCAGGAATCTCCTGACAGAGAGAGACCTTAATGAATTTAGCACATCGCCAAAGGGGGAGTGCTGGAAGATGTCCGCGGCGGTGAATTCCATGACTGGAGCCCAATCAGATTCGATGGGCATGGATGCACGCGGTCCGGGACCTACGACCGAAGACAAGTCCGGGGGTCCGGAGATACAGATTTCCTTAGAAGCGGAGTTTGTATTCGGCTCCAACGCCGATAAGTGTGCGGCCTCCATGGCGGGGTCCATCCACCCGTTCTCGGATGGCAAGATCTACTCTGGATCAAAGTCCAGAGCCATGGCAGGGGTGATATCCCGAATAATATCCGATGATAGATCTAAGTCGTGCGCGTGGCGATCGTTCGGCGCTCCTGATGTGGGCTCGAATCCGTCGAAGATCAAGTTTCTGCGGATGTCGGCAATGTAGTTTAGGTTCCCGAACCTGACCTGATGGCCAGGGGCATAGCTATCGATCTGCTCTAGATGGCCAAGCAAGTTGGCCCGTAGCGCGAAGCCGCCGAACACGAAGATCTGTTCGGGGAGAAAAGTCTCACCCTGGATGACATTGTTGAAGGTTGGAGAAGCCATCGAGCCTAACAGCGACGACACAGAGGAACTCTCAATGAAAGCACCAATGTCGGTGTCAAAACCGGTGGATCTCGGGTAGGGGGTCCCAAACTGTGCGTCTAAGGCTAATGGTAACAAGAGACTGGGGACACGATGTTTACCCAGGTTCGGGCCCTCTCGATGGAGGTAATACCCTACTTCCTGCTTGATTGATCTTGATGATATGAGTATTACAAGAGTTGATCTACCACGAGATCAGAGAGGCTAAACCCTAGAAGCTAGCCTATGGTATGATTGTTGTTGTGTCCTACGGACTAAACCCTCCGGTTTATATAGACACCGGAGAGGGCTAGGGTTACACAGAGTCGGTTACAGAGAAGGAGATCTACATCCGAATCGCCAAGCTTGCCTTCCACGCCAAGGAGAGTCCCATACGGACACAGGACGAAGTCTTCAATCTTGTATCTTCATAGCCCAATAGTCCGGCCAAAGTACATAGTCCAGCTGTCCAGATACCCCCTTATCCAGGACTCCCTCACTCGACTCGGACGAGACCACTGAGGGGACGGGAGAGACCTCTCCCCGGCACATGGCCAACATCCTCTGCACCATGCCGGATGATGACGAGGCCGACACCGCACGGGAGGAGGACCCGCCCGCGATCCCTAAGAGGGGCAAGTCTGCGCTGATCCCTCAGGGGGCTACCCTGGCTCAGGCGCCGCCCAGGGCTGGCTCCAACCCTTCTGGTGCGCCTTCTCCTGCTTCTGGTCCTCTCGAGGCCGCCATTGGGGGCAGGAGGCTTACGGGCTTTAAGCTCGGCAAGAGACAGGCGGACTTCGCCACACCTGACCAGTAAGTGCTCGCACTCCGTCTTGCTCTTGGTTTTTCTGCTAAAGCTTGATGTTCTCCATCGTTGGGTTAGGCCGTCGCTTTCAGTCAAGAAGAAGAAGGGGGATTAGGTGGCTCCGACCGAGGCAGGCTCATCTGCAGCGGCCACGCCTCCGCCGGCGGGAAAGGAGGCAGTGGAGCTAACACCTCCCCTGCCCGCTCGTCTTTGCGAGGCCTGGTGGGGGGCTCTGGCGTGGTGCCAGCCCCCGCGGCCCCACTGCCTCTAGAGGTGTCGGCGCCTGCTACCATTGCCGAGGCTGACTGGGCTCAGGATCCTCCGGTCTCCCGAGCCGTGATCACGCTGCCTCCTCCTCCTCCTGCTCCACTGGTTCCGGACTCCTTCGCCTCCTCTGCCATCTTTGACCGCGCCTTCGTTGAGCTGGGCCAGCTGCAAGAAGACCTCCAAGGCGCCAACCCTCACCTGGCGGCTGGGCGCTTGGAGCTGATTTCTGGCTGGGTTCATTCTGACACCTCCATCCGAGCGGCGTTGGACCAGGCTGCAGCGGCTTCTGAGGAGAAGAAGCTCGCCGCCACCCAGCCGCAGCGGCTCATGATGCGGCGTTGAAGGAGGCCACGACCGCTGCAAGGCGCTGGAGGCCGAATTGCAGGGTTTGTGTGATGAGCTCTCCAAGGAGACCCGCGACCGCCAGGCAAAGGAGGAAGAGATGAAGGCTCGGGAGGATACCACCAGGGAATGCGACACCGACCTGGCCGTCGAACGCGGTCGGCTGAAGATGCTGGAGCAAAAGCTGGGGAAGGAGAGGGTCGAGCTGGACGCCAAGGCGAAGGTCTTGGCTGAGGACCGAGTGGCCTTCGCGAATCTGGAGGAGAGGTCCCGCAAGGCGCTGAAGAAGCTTTATGAGGGCGGCTTGGAGAAGTCGCTGGCCGGCGCCGAGGACGGCCCTGCGGAGCTGCTTCCCTTCTTGGTTCAAGCGCTTGAGGATGTCATGGACGGCATTGGACCCATGTTCGAGGCTGAAGCTCACGTCCTTTCTCCTGCAGCGCTGACGCGCGTCCTCAGCCACATCTACCTTCACGATCCCAATGCCAACCTCGATGGGCTGCTGGAGCCTATGAGCGGCGAGCTTGACGCCGCTGCTGCTGAGGCTGTGAAGGGCCGAGCGGAAGCCCTGCTGGAGAAGTTCCGTGCCTTTGCCACCGCGCCCAGAGCAGGTGTTGCTGGCTCCATGGCTTCGGGAGGTGGAGTTGGTGAGGGCGACACCACCACGAAGGCAGGGCTCCTGGCGAATGACGGCGTTGCCCAGGGGTGATCTTCTCACGGCTTCCTTCCTGTTTTAATCCCTGCAATATGCACTATGCCTCGTGGAGGCGTTTAAACTTGCGTTTGGCGTCGTGAAGACGATTATGGCTTGTAATATTTGCTTCTGGATTTTATGATTTCCTTTCTATTTGCTTTGTGTTTTACGTCGGCAGAGCCCGGCCTCGCGCATACCTCAGCCGTCGTTAGCCCCGACCAAAAACCAGGACGGACCCAGGGGTGAGGGGCTACGTGACCAAGTTAGGCTCATGAGTTGTGATGCTCAGGAGTCCCCCTTGACGTGCAAACAGCAAATAGGGAAGGAAAATAGGGGTAGGTCTAGTGTTATACGTCGGCAGGGCCCGGCCCCGCACATACCTCAACCACCGTTAGCCCCGACCGGAAACCAGGACGAAACTAAGGAGTGAAGGGCTACGTGACCAGTTAGGCTCCTGAGTCACGATGCTCAGGAGTCCCCCTTGATGTTCAAACGACCTTCATACCTTGGCTTCGCTCGGGGAGGGACACGCGACGACCAGGTCCGAGGGACCTGGTTGGGTGGCGTGCGCTCGGGCGTGGCCCGGGCGCAGCCCCCATGCCCAGCCCCCTCGCGTTACGCTCCCGAGGGGAGGTGTTGCAATGAGGCCGGACACTGAGCTCCGGGCTCCCTAAGGTTGATGCGGCCATGGGCCGCCCTTAGTTGTTTATCACCAGCGTGAAGCATAGCGCTTCCGTAATGTGTACGGGCATAGCCGCTACTTGGCAGTGTCGTCAGCCAGCGCGGAGCATGGTCCTTCCACTGGTGCGTGGGAGGGGGCTCCCCTCCGGGAAGAGCCCCCGGGGCGTGTATAGCCCCGCCCTAACACATGGCCGGCACGGTAGGGCTGGACGAGGTGTATCTGGGCACCCGTGAGCCAGCGCGGGACTCACGAGGCCCTACCTCAAGGCGGGTTGCGCCTGATCTTGAGCCTTGGGCTGCTGTATGCTCCTGCAGGATGGTTAGATACAAAACACTCTACGTCCTCAGGTCCCAGCCCTCGAGCAAGCTCAGCCACCGCTGGTATGCCAGGTCGTGATGCCGTGGTCAAGGCCAGGGGGTGAGGGCTAGAGAGCCAGTAAGTGCTCCTGAGTCACGATGCTCAAGAGCCCCCCTTTTAACGCGCAAGCGATTTGCATGGGTAATAGAGAACCCGTAGTAGGCGGCAAGTGGTAATCATGGGAGAATTAATCATGCAAGGCAAATCAACTTAGATAATGTAGGAGAGGGTACAAGCCACCGGGCCTGGCCCGAGCGACTTAGAGGATGATGCTGCCCGAGGGGCGCACCTAGCAAAGTAAACCTAAGACATAAGCAAAATGGGATACATGCCGCAGGGACAGACCCACGTGGCCTGGGAATGATGCAGCCCTGTGGGCACTCCCAGCTGAAATGAACTTGGAAAATGTCACCTGATTCCTGTTGCAGACGAAGGGGTGTTGGAGTAGCTGAAGGTACGCAGCAAAGAGCCAGGCCCTCATGAGCCACCAGAGTCCTGAGCCTTAGGAGGCCCTGGGGCCCCTGGCGGTTCTGTGAGGACCACCTCCATCTTCGCCAGAACCTCATGATGCCTATCCTCCTGAATGCTCCGCAGATGTCGCTGGAGGACTGTAACCGTGTTCGTTAGGCCGAAGGGCATGCGAACATAGCTGTGCGACGGACCCTCGCAGTGTCCTATGTGCGAAGTCCAGAGGCGCTCCTGGGATGCAGCTCGATTGAGTCGTGGTACGTCGATGCAGACGCACAGCCCGCCATCCTCGCCTAGATGGGGAGCCACGCCAGGCAGGCGGCGATCGCCACGTATGACTCTTGATTCTTGAAGCTCCTGGGTGATTTTTGTGATGAATTCCTGAGGGTTAGGTCTCCCTTGCCTCATGCCTTCCTGAGGGAAACGTGTTGCGAAGCACACCTCCAAGTGGTGCCCGAGCGCCTCCCTCGTGATCCTGGCAAAGTCTGAGGCCCTCCAGAAGAGAGCCCCCAAGCCCTGCCCAAGGAGGGCACCGAGCGCGCCTTCCTATGCGACGGAGGGAGGCGCCCCTTGCGCAGGCGCAGATCTTGGTGCCACATCTTCGAAGACGCCGATCTCCAGGGGCCTTGAGCCGGGCGATGTTTTCTTCTTCTTGGGAGCTACCCCTGGAGGGTTCTCGCTCTTATAGTCTGGGTCTTCAATTGAGGCAGCTTGAAAGGCGCGCTCGAGCGAGCACACCGCATCCTTCTCTTCACAGGGGACCGTGATAACCCCGCCGCTTCCTGGCATCTTGAGAATGTTGTAGCCATGGTCAGTTACTGCCATGAACTTGGCCAGGGCTGGATACCCGAGGATGGCATTGTATGGCAGTCAAATATGGGCGACGTCGAAGTCGATGAGCTTGGTTCGGTAGTTGTTGTGCTGCCCAAAGGTGACAGGGAGGTGGACCTGCCCTATCGGAGTGGTGGAGCCGTCAGTAATCCCAGAGAAAGGCTTGGTAGGCTGGAGCTGATCATAGGGCACTTGGAGGTTGTCAAACATCTCGACAGACAGGACATTGAGGCCTGCACCGCCATCGATGAGAGTCCGGGTGACTTGCACATTGCTGATGACTGGGGAACAGAGCATTGGGAGGACGCCGGCTATGGTCGCACACTTGAGTTGGTCTGCTGAGCTGAAAGTGATGTCACACATGGACCATCTGAGCGGGCGTGTGGCCTCGAGCTTGGGGAGGAATACATTCACCTCACGAGCAAACTGCTTGAAAATGCGCTGAGAGGCTGGGGCCTGGGCACCACCCAGGATGCAAGCGACGGCTCGCGGCTCCTAGAAGCCCCCAGCCCCCTCGTCCTGGTGGTGGTCATCATTCCTTCTTGGCGGCGGCAATGGAGGGAAGCCTGCATTGCCCTGCAGGCCGTCCTCGCGAGGCTGATCTCTCCAAGATCCCTCGCGAGGCTGGTCCTGCCAGCGGTCCTCACGAGGTCGGTCACGCCACTACTGGCAAGGGCCTCGGTCTTTCCATCATCCTCTGCCTCTTCCTCCTCCACAGCCGTAGCCCCGATCGTTACACTCGGGGCCCGACCGATGTGCCCTTCGCGAACGGCTCTGGCTCCAGGCATTCGTTGGTGTTGTGGGTGTAGAGGTTGTGGTAGGCGTAGAATCGGCTACCCTTGGACGACTGCGGCTGGTCCCTATCGTGCTTCATGTCTGGCTCTGCAGCGATCACGGCTGCTCCTTTACGCTTCACGTACTTGGCCTTGGCCTTCTTCTCCTCTGGGTCTGCAGCTGGAAGCTCGAGGAGGGAGAGGCATCCCTCCTCAACTCTTGCGCACTTGGTTGCCAGGTTGAACAGCTCCAGAGATGTGCACAGATCCTCGTGGATGGATACTTCTTCCTTCATCTTCACGTCTCGGACGCCATCGGAGAACGCTGGGATGATGGCCTCCTCTATTACCCTGGGAATCTTGAGACGAGCGTTGTTGAAGCGCTGGATGAACTTCTGCAGGGTCTCTCTAGGCTGCTGCTTGATGCGGAGCAGGTCACGCATGGCCGGCGGGCAGTCACGAGTGCCCTGGAAGTTGGCGATGAAGCGGCTGCGCATCTCGTCCCAAGAGGAGATCGAGCCCGGGGTTAGGTTCAGGAGCCAGGTGCGGGCACCGTCCTTGAGCGCCATGGGAAACCAGTTTGCCATGACCTTTTTGTCTCCACTTGCAACCTTGATGCCCAGCTCGTAGAGCTGCAGAAACTCGGTGGGGTCGGTGGTGTCGTCGTAACAAGGAGGCAGATCCGGCTTGAACTTGCCAGGCCATGCGACGCTACACAGCTCGGTGGTGAAGGCGCGGCAGCCTGCCGTGGCTACCGGAGCCTTCAGCAGACGTGGGGCCTGCTCTTGATGATCCTCGCGCACTGCCGCCTGTGGCAGCGCAGGGTCTTGGAGTGTTGGCGCAGGGATGCGGTCGTGACGTGCCGGTGCAGGGAGCACGCATGCGCCTTCTTGAGGACAAGGGATCTCTTGACATCTCCTTTCTTGCCGCGCGGGCGCTGGGCGCGGCGGGTCGCGCCCAGGGGCTGTGCGCCTTGGAGCCAGGGCGCCTTCTTGGGGAGGAGGTGGCGGAGGAGCCCCCTGTGCCGCTTCGCCCATGCAGGACTGTGGGTGAGGCAGTGAGAGGGACTGAGCAGGGGAGCTCCCTGCGGCGCTGACAAGCTCGATGATGCGAGCGAGCCACTCCTTGTAGATGTTGTCGACGGGGCGGTAGTGCAGGAGCTCACGTGCCAGGAGCAGCACGACATGCGCATCCGCGGGGGCGCGACGAGCGTGAGACGTCGAACCAGCTAGGGTCAGCGACAGAGTGGCGGTGCGGCCTTCCCGCCGCACCGAGGGGTGCAGCGAAGATGCTCGCTGCTCGTTCCCCGCCGGGCCGGTGGCGGCGTGAGCGGCAGGCGATGGAGAACGACGAGGAGCCCCACCGAAGGGAGCCGTCTGGGCAACGTGGGCGGCGAGAGTGGCCCGACGCTCGGCGCGAGCTCGGCCAGCGTCCGCCATGGATGCAACGTAGCGATAGGACATAGACGAGCGGAGGAAAGATTCCGGCGCACCCCTACCTGGCGCGCCAAATGTCGGATTTCGGGTTCCGGCAAAGCCCTTAAGGTTCGAACTCTGGGGTGCGCGCGAAGATCTTCCCCCTACTGATCTACTCCCTCGCCACGCCGCGGATCTAAACTAGCCAGATGAACAACACAAGGGACGCGAGATTTATACTGGTTCAGGCCACCATCGTGGTGTAATACCCTACTCCAGTGTGTGGTGTGTGGATTGCCTCTTGGGCTGATGAGGAACAGTATAAGGGGAAGAACAACCTCGCAAGGGGAGGAGTTCTTGTGTTGGTCTGGGTGGTTCTGGTCAAGGTTCGATTGGTCGATCCCCTACCTTGGGAGTGGCTAGTCCTATTTATAGAGGCCTTGGTCCTCTTCCCAAATATTGAGCGGGAAGGGATTCCACAATGGCGGGATTTGAAGGGGGAGAGTTAGTACAAGCTATCCTGACTAAAGGTGGTCTTCGACTGTCAAAAGCATTGGTGATGACGCCGCCTTGGGCTCCATGGTGACCTCCGTCTTGCCGTCCTCCTGGTCCTGGTCTTGTTGCACCGATAGGGAAACCTTTGCTTGATGCCTTGGTACTCCGCGCCTGCGCTTGCCCCCTTAGCACCAAAGGGGAAATAAGGACACTGCGCTAGCCGGCGCCCGCCTGGTCTCGATCGTCATGGCTTGCGTCATGTGCACCTCGCAAGGTACTCCTCGCCTTGATCTCTCCACCTCCTCGCGAGCCTGCCTGGTGAGGCCGCTCCTTGGGATGCCTTGCGCCATCCGCCCCGCGAGGCTTGGCCCCTCGCGAGGGTCTTGAACCTTGGTTGATGTAGACGGGCCGAACTAGGCCACTAATGAGCCGCGCCACATGCCGAAGGCAGGCAAGTCTAGATACCCCAATATCCCGGACGCCGACAACTCCGAACAAACTTCAGTCAGCAAAACACATAACTCATATACAAATTGTCATCGAACTTTAAGCGTGCGGACCCTACGAGTTTGAGAACTATGTAGACATGATCAAGACACATCTCTGATCAATAACCAATAGCGGAACCTGGATGCTCATATTGGCTCCTACATATTCTATGCAGATCTTTATCGGTCAAACCGCATAAAAACATACGTTGTTCCCTTTGTCATTGGTATGTTACTTGCCTAAGATTTGATCGTCGGTATCTTCATGTTGGGGAACGTGGTAATTTTAAAAATTTCCTATGCACATGCAAGATCATGGTGATGCATAGAAACGAGAGCGGATAGTGTTGTCCACGTACCCTCGTAGACCGAAAGCGGAAGCGTTATGACAACGCGGTTGATGTAGTCATACGTCTTCACGATCGACCGATCCTAGTACCGAACATATGGCACCTCCGCGATCTGCACATGTTCAGCTCGGTGACGTCCCACGAACTCCGATCTAGCAGAGTGTCGAATGAGAGTTTCGTCAGCACGACGACATGATGATGGTGATGATGAAGCTACCGGTGCAGGGCTTCGCCTAAGCACTACAACGATATGACCGAGGTGGATTATGGTGGAGGGGGGCACCGCACATGGCTAAGAGATCAATTATCAACTTGTGTGTCTATGGGGTGCTCCCTTCCCCGTATATAAAGGAGTGGAGGAGGGGGAGAGGGCCGGCCTCCTAGGCGCGCCCAAGGGGGGAGTCCTACTCCCGGTGGGATTAGGATTCCCCCTTCCCTAGTTGGAGTAGGAGAGGGAAGGAACGGGGAGAAGGAGAGAAGGAAAGGGGGGCCGACCCCCTTCCCAATTCAGATTTGGCTTGGGGGGGGGGGGCACCACCTTGGCCGCCTCCTCCTCCTTTTCACTAAGGCCCAATAAGTCCCAATGACTCCTCGGGGGGTTCCGGTAACCTCCCGGTACTCTGATAAATGCCCGAACTCACCCGGAACCATTCCGACGTCCAAACATAGTCATCCAATATATCGATCTTTATGTCTCGACCATTTCGAGACTCCTCATCATGTCTGTGATCATATCCGGGACTCCGAACAAATTTCGGTCATCAAATCACATAACTCATAATACAAATCATCATCGAACGTTAAGCGTGCGGACTCTACGGGTTCGAGAACTATGTAGACATGACCGAGACATATCACCGGTCAATAACCAATAGCGGAACCTGGATGCTCATATTAGCTCCCACATATTCTACGAAGATCTTTATCAGTCAAACCGCATAACAACATACGTTGTTCCCTTTGTCATCGGTATGTTACTTGCCCGAGATTCGATCGTCGGTATCATCATACCTAGTTCAATCTCATTTTTGGCAAGTCTCTTTACTCGTTCTGTAATGCATCATCCCGCAACTAACTCAGTAGTCACATTGCTTTCAAGGCTTGTAGTGATGTGCATTACCGAGAGGGCCCAAAGATACCTCTCCGATACATAGAGTGAATAATCCTAATCTCGATCTATGCCAACCCAACAAACACCTTCGGAGACACCTGTAGAGCATCTTTATAATCACCCAGTTACGTTGTGATGTTTGATAGCACACAAGGTGTTCCTCCGGTTTTTGGGAGTTGCATAATCTCAGTCTGAGGAACGTGTACAAGTCATGAAGAAAGCAATAGCAATGAAACTGTAACGATCATAATGCTAAGCTAACGGATGGGTCTTTTCCATCACATCATTCTCCTAATGATGTGATCCCGTTTATCAAATGACAACACATGTCTATGGTCAGGAATATAACCATCTTTGATTAACAAGCTAGTCAAGTAGAGGCATACTAGGAACACTCTGTTTTGTCTATGTATTCACACATGTACTAAGTTTCCGGTTAATACAATTCTAGCATGAATAATAAACATTTATCATGAATTAAGGAAATAAATAATAACTTTATTATTGCCTCTAGGGCATATTTCCTTCACTTCATACCTAGTTCAATCTCGTTACCGTAAAGTCTCTTTACTCATTCCGTAATGCTTCATCCTGCAACTAACTCATTAGTCACATTGCTTGCAAGGCTTATAGTAATGAGCATTACCGAGAGGGCCCAAAGATACCTCTCTGATACACGGAGTGACAAATCCTAATCTCGATCTATGCCAACCCAACAAACACCTTCGGATACACCTTAGAGCATCTTTATAATCACCCAGTTACGTTGTGACGTTTGATAGCACACAAGGTGTTCCTCCCATATTCGGGAGTTTCATAATCTCATAGTCAGAGGAACATGTATAAGTCATGAAGAAAGCAATCGCAATAAAACTTATCGATCATTATGCTAAGCTAACGGATGGGTCTTGTCCATCACATCATTCTTTAATGATGTGATCCCATTCATCAAATGACAACACATGTCTATGGTCAGGAAACATAACCATCTTTGATTACTGAGCTAGTCAAGTAGAGGCATACTAGGGACACTTTGTTTTATCTATCTATTCACACATGTACTAAGTTTCCGGTTAATACAATTCTAGCATGAATAATAAACATTTATCATGATATAAGGAAATATAAATAACAACTTTATTATTGCCTCTAGGGCATATTTCCTTCACGAACAAGGCTTTCAATCATGACGCAAACCACAAAGAGGGCATGTTTACAAGAGATTCTGCCGCAAGTATAAGAAATTATTGAGGAAAAGAACTCCTCCACCATGATACTTTCAAGCTTTGGCGTCTCATCACATAATTCATCCTCTGAACAATGCATCCATGAGCTAGAAGCAAAGATTATAGCACAAGTGACAGACACAAAACAGGTAAATGCTACATTTGTAGAAGATCTAAATGTCCTACTTAGTGCACAAATGCAAGAAATCGAAGAGCTCAAAAGGAAACAACAACTAGAAATAGAAGTTATCAAGATGGACCAGGAGAGAAAAACAAGAGGCTTTGAAAAAAGCAACAAGAAATGAAGAGAATTCTTAGTCATCTCTTATGGAAGTCATCACAGTCTTCGTAGTAGATTGTGTCACAACCCATCAAAAACTATTGGTGCACTACTATTCGTCATGATGCCGTCTCCACTGTCTTGTTTGTAATGCTTGATAATATGTCATTTGGATGCTCATTTTAATGTGTGGATCACTGTTGTGACAGATGTCAAGTCTCATTGTTATTAGAATAAAAGTTGTGATCGCAATGTTAAATTTCAACTTTTCTCTAATTCAAATTCAAATTGGCCTGGAAAATCAACCGTGCACATTTTTGACGTTATAATGAAACATTTGACGGTACTGGTGACGAAAGTTATAACCATCACCACATTCGTGTTCCCACTTGTAAGCGGCCACGTCAGCACCGTCCGGACACTCATGTAAGCATCCATGTCAGCACTGTTTGGTGACACATGTAAATAGCCATGTTGGCATCTTCTGGGCCCATATGTCACCACTGTTGACCGATCAAAACTGACAATGAGTTATTACTGACGGGACTGTCAGTGATAAAACCCACAGCGGACCCACATGGAAGAAGGCACGTCAGCAACTGTTGGCTCCACCTGTCTGAATCGTTGAGCGGGCAACCCCTGGGCCGATTGTCGGTGACGGGTTATTGTCGCCAAAATGATCTTACGCGACAGATTGGGCTATCAAAGGTGACATTCTGGGCCATCACCGAAAATGTCCATCGGTAGCATTATTTGTTTCGTCACCTAAAATGTGATCTTGCATGACATACAAAGTGGTACCGCTTCGGTGACGGTGGGGGTGACGGCCGGAAAAACGTCATGGGGGTATTTTCCACGAGGAAAAAGGGTTATACGTGACACAAGTGATACGTTGCAAAATAAAGAAAAATTTGTAGTGAAAGTTTGGATAATAAACTAAATGGCATAAGAGCATCTCCAATGCCGACCCTCAAACCGCCCACATACGTCCGGACTGCGCGGTCCGGACTTGTTTTGCCATCGAACGCGGGCTTGTACCCCGGTCCGCCGACCGGTCTAGGCGTACTTTTCTCCGCAAATGGGAAGCAAAGTTGTGGCGCTTTGCGGGAGTCCGGACAATAGCCACATAGGATTCCAATACCCCTGGCCCATCAAAACCCCACTACCGATCCCATTCTCTTCCAATCCACCCCTTCTCCCCCTTACTTTGCATCTGCACCCTCCTCCTCTGCCACCACCATTGTACCTCTCCGGCTACCGTACTGGCATTGTCGGACATTCGAAACCAACACCAATGCACCTACTCACCTTTTATGATAGCGCCGTCCACCCAGGACCCATCCGCAGCCAGGTACACTTCACCCCTGCCGATGACGTCCATGGCAGACACCATGCCTGACACTTGGTCAAATGCCATTGAGCTTATTTTTTAACTCTATGTCATTTCTAAGAGTATGAAGGATGGTGGGGTACTCGACCATGGAGGATAAGTTGTCGTATGATGCGTGGTTGGTCGTATCCGCAGATTTCATAGGCAGGAGCAGAAGGGGGCTCTTTTGGCAGCACGTGCATGATTCGTTTCATGCATAAAAGCACATTGCGCCCTATGACATGCACATCATCCATGATCATAATGTTAAGTTGTTATCATATTGATGGTATGCCATCCAGACCGCTGTCACCAAGTTTTATGACGTGATTGCCCAGTTGGAGGCAAGGTGGCCATTGCGCGCGGCAGCGGAGGAGATTGTAAGTTTTGTTTCTTCTTGCTCAACTTGTTGATTGAGTCATTCATTCACTCAATGTTTCTCTACACATTGTGTATCCCGTACGCGCTACCATGATGTACCACATGATAGAGGGACATCTATTTAGGTGCATACAATGTTGGATGAAACTGAAGGGGCATTATGTGTGGGATGACATGATCCATTCATGAAAAACTTGTTGAACACCCGGTTAATCTCGTTGAGTATGGACTATTTCTCGTTGAATTTGAACTGTTTCTCATTTAATTTGAACTATTGTTGTACTAGGCTTATTTGCATGCTATGCATGGATGGTTTGTGCAATTTTCTATCCTAACTTTGATGAATTCCATCGGGTTTGATGAATTTCATGTGGTTTGTTGAAACCCAGCTTGAAATGTATGCAGATAGCGTTGGATGGTTGGCTCCCGCATCGGTGTCTGCTGACTACACCCATGTCTGTGGATGGATGCGGGAGGAAATTTGCGGGTCGACATTGGAGATGCCCTAACAGTGGCATACACATCAGAAGCATAGATAGTACTACTTAACATATCATAGCAGTAGCTCCATGTAAATTTCATTGTACTCTTAACCAAAAAGAGGCACACACCATATTAGAAGCACACATTACATAGTCATGCTTAACCAAAATGAGGCACACATTGTAGCTACATTTCCATTTGATGGCACATCATGCCATTTAGGTGTTACTAGTAGTGAAGTAACCCATCCACCCTTACTTCCTGATACGTCTCCAACGTATCTATAAATTTTGATTGTTCCATGCTATTATATTATATGTTTTGGATGTTTAATGGGCTTTAATATGCTATTTTAATTATTTTTGGGACTAACCTATTAACCGGAGGCCCAGTGCCAGTTTCTGTTTTTTGCCTATTTTAGAGTTTTTCATAAAATGAATATCAAATGGAGTCCAAACGGAATGAAACCTTTGCTAGGATCTTTCTTGGACCAAAAGCAATCCAGAAGACTTGGAGTTGAAGTCTGGGACTCTATAAGGAGGCCACGAGGCAGGAGGACGCTCCCACCCTCGTGGGCCCCTTGTAGCGACACCGACGTACTTCTTTCTCCTATATATACTCTTATACCCTAAAAACGTCACGAGAGCCACAAAACCACTTTTCCACTGCCGCAACCTTCTATACCCGTGAGACCCCATCTTGGGGCCTTTTCCGGCGATCTGCCGGAGGGGGAATCGATCACAGAGGGCTTCTACATCAACACCATTGCCTCTCCGATGAAGCATGAGTAGTTTACCACAGACCTTCGGGTCCATAGTTATCAACTAGATGGCTTCTTCTCTCTCTTTGATTCTCAATACAAAGTTCTCCTCGATGTTCTTGGAGATCTATTTGATGTAATACTCTTTTGTAGTGTGTTTGCCGAGATCCGATGAATTGTGGATTTATGAACTTGATTATCTATGAATATTATTTGGTTCTTCTCTGAAATCTTATATGCATGATTTGATATCTTTTCAAGTCTCTTCGAATTATCGGTTTAGTTTGGCCTACTAGATTGACCTTTCTTGCAATGGTAGAAGTGCTTAGCTTTGGGTTCAATCTTGCGGTGTCCTTTCCCAATGACAGTAGGGGCAGAAAGGCACGTATTTTATTGTTGCCATCGAGGATAAAAATATGGGGTTTATATCATATTGCTTGAGTTTATCCCTCTACATCATGTCATCTTGCTTAATGTGTTAGTTCGTTCTTATGAACTTAATACTCTAGATGCATGTTGAATAGCGGTCGATGTGTGGAGTAATAGTAGTAGATGCAGAATCGTTTCGGTCTATACACGGACGTGATGCCTATGTTCATGATCATTGTCTTAGATGTCTTCATAACTATGCGCTTTTCTATCAATTGCTCGGCAGTAATTTGTTTACCCACCGTAATACATGCTATCTTGAGAGAAGCCACTAGTGAAACCTATGGCTGCCAGGTCTCTTTTCTATTATATTTGCATCTCTTTTATTTATATTGCATCTCGTTTACTATTTTGCAATCTTTACTTTCTAATCTATACAACAAAAATACCAAAAATATTTACTTTACTATCTTTATTAGATCTCACTTTTGCGAGTGACCATGAAGGGATTGACAACCCCATTATCGCGTTGGTTGCAAGGTTCTTGATTGTTTGTGCAGGTACTAGGTGACTTGTGTGTCGTCTCCTACTGGATTGATACCCTGGTTTTCAAAACTAAGGGAAATACTTACGCTACTTTGCTGCATCGCCCATTCGTCTTCAAGGGAAAACCAATGTATGCTCAAGAGGTAGCAAGAAGGATTACTGGCGCTGTTGCCGGCGAGATCTATGCCAAGTCAAGACATACCAAGTACCCATCATAAACTCTTCTCCCTCGCATTACATTATTTGCCATTCGCCTCTCATTTTCCTCTCCCCCACTTCTAAAACGATTTTCAATAACCTTTGCCTTTTCTTGGCCCCTCTTCCGTTCGCCTCTTTTACTTTGCTTCTTGTGCGTTCGTGCGTTAGATCGTTTGTTTCGCCCTCATGGCTAGTCCTCCTATAATTGTTAGTACTCCCGATAATGAAGTTCTCAATTTTAAACAAAGGGAGGGATAAAATCTAAAAGATGCTTGGTATAGAATTTGCAATGCTCAAAATAGATCAAATAGGAAGCAATCCACTTCCGTTCTTGTTCTCAATTTTTATGTAGGCATTACTCCTTGGAATAGACATGTTATTGATACCATTACCAGAGGGATTTTTTTGGGAAGCCATACTTTTGATTCTTATAATGCCATGATGGATTTGTTAGGCCCACCACCTCTTTTGGTCAATGGAAGTATTTTAATCTCGGAACATGTGATGCAAAGGCTTGATATTATTGAAAATAAAATTGCTACTGTTGAGTTAATAAAAAATTTGGATAAAAAGATCCACAACCAAATTACTCAATATGGATCTAAGGTAGGAGTTAATTTGAAAAATCTTAGGGAAAAGGAACCCATAGTTAATGAAAAGATAGATCAAGATTCTACTAGAATTGATAAACTCGAAGTTATTATTACCAACTTGGGTTCCGCTTTTCCCGCCATTAAAAATCCCTCACATCCTCCTCCTACCAACATTGCCAAGTTTATCTACGTTCCTAAGAATAAGGGTGAATCTTCTAGTAAGGAAAATGAAGACCTCAAATTGATAAGTGTTCACCCCAATATTTTTGATATCATTAAGGAACCTTTTGCCATAAATGAATTTCTAGATTTCTTGCCTAGGAGTTGACGGAAATATGCCCTAGAAGCAATAATAAAGTTGGTATTTATATTTCCTTATATCATGATAAATGTTTATTATTCATGCTAGAATTGTATTAACCAGAAACTTAGTGCATGTGTGAATACATAGACAAACAGAGTGTCACTAGTATGCCTCTACTTGACTAGCTCGTAAATCAAAGATGGTTAAGTTTCCTAGCCATAGACATGAATTGTCATTTGATGAACGGGATCACATCATTACAAAATGATGTGATTGACTTGACCCATTCCGTTAGCTTAGCACTTGATCGTTTAGTATGTTGCTATTGCTTTCTTCATGACTTATACATGTTCATATGACTATGAAATTATGCAACTCCCGAATATCGGAGGAACACTTTGTGTGCTACCAAACGTCACAACATAACTGGGTGATTATAAAGGTGCTCTCAGGTGTCTCCGATGGTGTTTGTTGAGTTGGCATAGATCAAGATTAGGATTTGTCACTACGATTGTCGTAGAGGTATCTCTGGGCCCTCTCGGTAATATACATCACTATAAGCCTTGCAAGCAATGTGACTAATGAGTTAGCTACGGGATGATGTATTATGGAACAAGTAAAGAGACTTGCCGGTAATGAGATTGAACTAGCTATTGAGACACTGACGATCGAATCTCGGGCAAGTAACATACCGATGACAAAGGGAACAACGTATGTTGTTATGCAGTTTGACCAATAAAGATCTTCGTAGAATATGTGGGAGCCAATATGAGCATCCAGGTTCTGCTATTGGTTGTTGGCCGGAGACATGTCTCGGTCATGTCTACATAGTTCTTGAACCCTTAGGGTCCGCACGCTTAAAGTTCGGTGACGATCGGTATTATGAGTTTATGTGTTTTGATGTATCGAAGGTAGTTCGGAGTCCCGAATACGATCACAGACATGACGAGGAGTCTCGAAAATGGTCGAGACATAAAGATCGATATATTGGATGGCTATGTTTGGACGTCGGAATGGTTCCAGGTGAGTTCGGGCATTTACCGGAGTACCAGGAGGTTACCGGAACCCCCCCGGGAGTCAATGGGCCTTATTGGGCGTTAGTGGAAAGGAGGAGGAGGCGGACAAGGTGGGGGCGCCCCCCCCCCAAGCCCAATCCAAATTGGGAGGGAGGACGGCCCCCCTTTCCTTCTCTCCTTCTCCCCCTTCCTTCCCTCTCCTACTCCAACTAGGGAAGGGGGAATCCTACTCCCACCGGGAGTAGGACTCCCCCCTTGGGTGTGCCTAGGAGGCCGGCCCTCTCCCCCTCCTCCACTCCTTTATATACGGGGGAGGAGGCACCCTATAGACACAAGTTGATCATTGATCTCTTAGCCGTGTGCGGTGCCCCCCTCCACCTTAATCCACCTCGATCATATTGTTATAGTGCTTAGGCAAAGCCCTGTTCCGGTAGCTTCATCATCATCGTCATCACGCCGTCGTGCTGACGAGACTCTCCTTCGACACTCTGTTAGATCGGAGTTCGTGGGACGTCACCGAGCTAAACGTGTGCAGATCGCGGAGGTGTCGTACGTTCGGTACTAGGATCAGTCGATCGTGAAGATGTATGACTACATCAACCGCATTGTCATAACGCTTCCGCTTTCGGTCTACGAGGGTACGTGGACAACACTCTCCTCTCTCGTTGCTATGCATCACCATGATCTTGCGTGTGCGTAGGAAATTTTTTAAATTACCACGTTCCCCAACAGTGGCATCAGAGCCAGGTTTATGCGTAGATGTTATATGCATGAGTAGAACACAAATGAGTTGTGAGCGATAATAGTCCTACTGCTTACCAGCATGTCATACTTTGATTCGGCGGTATTGTTGGTTGAAGCGGCCCGGACCGACATTACACGTATGCTTACGCGAGACTAGTTCTACCAACATGCTTCGCACACAGGTGGCTGGCGGGTGTCAGTTTCTCCAACTTTAGTTGAATCAAGTGTGGCTACGCCCTGTCCTTGTTGAAGGTTAAAACAACACATACTTGACGAAAAATCGTTGTGGTTTTGATGCGTAGGTAAGAACGGTTCTTGCTCAGCCCGTAGCAGCCACGTAAAACTTGCAACAACAAAGTAGAGGACGTCTAACTTGTTTTTGCAGGGCATGTTGTGATGTGATATGGTCAAGACATGATGCTAAATTTTATTGTATGAGATGATCATGTTTTGTAACAGAGTTATCGGCAACTGGCAGGAGCCATATGGTTGTTGCTTTATTGTATGCAATGCAATCGCCCTATAATTGTTTTTACTTTATCACTAAGCGATAGCGATAGTCGTAGAAACAATAGTTGGCGAGACAACAATGATGCTACAATGGAGATCAAGGTGTCTGCTGGTGACGATGGTGATCATGACGGTGCTTTGGAGATGGAGATCGAAGGCACAAGATGATGATGGCCATATCATATCACTTATATTGATTGCATGTGATGTTTATCCTTTATGCATCTTATTTTGCTTAGTTCGACGGTAGCATTATAAGATGATCTCTCACTAAATTTAAATGTACAAGTGTTCTCCCTGAGTATGCACTGTTGCGAAAGTTCGCCATGCCGAGACACCACGTGATGATCGGGTGTGATAAGCTCTACGTTCACAACGGGTGCAAGCCAATTTTGCACACGCAGAATACTCGGGTTAAACTTGACGAGCCTAGCATATGCAGATATGGCCTCGGAACACCGAGACCGAAAGGTCGAGCGTGAATCATATAGTAGATATGATCAACATAGTGATGTTCACCATTGAAAACTACTCCATCTCACATGATGATCGTACATGGTTTAGTTGATTTGGGCCACATGATCACTTAGATGACTAGAGGGATGTCTAAGTGGGAGTTCTTAAGTAATATGATTAATTGAATTTTAATTTACCATGAACTTAGTACCTGATAGTTTTTTGCATGTCTATGTTGTTGTAGATAGATGGCACGTGCTGTTGTTCTGTTGAATTTTAATGCGTTCCTAGAGAAAGCTAAGTTGAAATATGATGATAGCAATTACATGGACTGGGTCCGTAACTTGAGGATTATCCTCATTGCTGCACAGAAGAATTACGTCATGGAAGCACCGCTAGATGCAAGACCCGCTGCAGGAGCAACGCTGGACATTGTGAATGTCTGGCAGAGCAAAGCTGGTGACTACTTGATACTTCAGTGTGCCATGCTTTATGGCTTAGAGCCGGGACTTCAACGACGTTTTCCAGGAGTTGAAGTTAATATTTCAAGAAAATGCCCGGATTGAGAGATATGAAGTCTCCAATAAGTTCTATAGCTGCAAGATGGAGGACAATAGTTCTGTCAGTGAACATATACTCAAAATGTCCGGGTTAATCTTCCTGATGATAGTGTCATTGACAGAATTCTTCAATCACTGCCACCAAGCGACAAGAGCTTTGTGATGAACTATAATATGCAAGGGATGAACAAGACAATTCCCGAGCTCTTCGTGATGCTAAAGGCTGCGGAGGTAGAAATCAAGAAGGAGCATCAAGTGTTGATGGTCAACAAGACCACCAGTTTCAAGAAAAAGGGTAAAGGGAAGAAGGGGAACTTCAAGAAAAACAGCAAGCAAGTTGCTGCTCAAGTGAAGAAACCCAAGCCTGGACCTAAGCCTGAGACTGAGTGCTTCTACTACAAAGGGACTGGTTACTGGAAGCGGAATTGCCCCAAGTATTTGGTGGATAAGAAGGATGGCAAGGTGAACAAAGGTATATGTGATATATATGTTATTGATGTGTATCTTACTAATGCTCGCAGTAGTGCCTGGGTATTTGATACTGGTTCTGTTGCTAATATTTGCAACTCGAAACAGGGACTACGGATTAAGTGAAGATTGGCTAAGGACAAGGTGACGATGCACGTGGGAAATGGTTCCAAAGTCGATGTGATCGCGGTCGGCACGCTACCTCTACATCTACCTTCGGGATTAGTTTTAGACCTGAATAATTGTTACTTGGTGCCAGCGTTGAGCATGAACATTATATCTAGATCTTGTTTAACGCGAGACAATTATTCATTCAAATCTGAGAATAATGGTTGTTCTATTTATATGAGTAATATCTTTTATGGTCATGCACCCTTGAAGAGTGGTCTATTTTTTGTTGAATTTCGATAGTAGTGACACACACATTCATAATATTGAAGCCAAAAGATGCAGAGTTGATAATGATAGTGCAACTTATTTGTGGCACTGCCGTTTAGGTCATATCAGTGTAAAGCGCATGAAGAAACTCCATACTGATGGGCTTTTGGAATCACTTGATTATGAATCACTTGGTACTTGCGAACTGTGCCTCATGGGCAAGATGACTAAAACGCCGTTCTCCGGAACTATGGAGCGAGCAACTGATTTGTTGGAAATCATACATACTGATGTTTGTGGTCCAATGAATGTTGAGGCTCGCAGCGGGTATCGTTATTTTCTCACATTCACAGATGATTTGAGCAGATATGGGTATATCTACTTAATGAAACACAAGTCTGAAACATTTGAAAAGTTTAAAGAATTTCAGAGTGAAGTAGAAAATCATCATAACAAGAAAATAAAATTTCTACGATCTGATCGTGGAGGAGAATATTTGAGTTACGGGTTTGGTTTACATTTGAAACAATGCGGAATAGTTTCGCAACTCACGCCACCCGGAACACCATAGCGTAATGGTATGTCCGAACGTCGTAACCGCACTTTATTAGATATGGTGCGATCTATGATGTCTCTTACTGATTTACCGCTATCGTTTTGGGATTATGCTTTAGAGACGGCTACATTCACGTTAAATAGGGCACCATCTAAATCCGTTGAGATGACGCCTTATGAACTGTGGTTTGGCAAGAAACCAAAGTTATTGTTTCTTAAAGTTTGGGGCTGCGATGCTTATGTGAAAAAACTTCAACTTGATAAGCTCGAACCCAAATCGGAGAAGTGCGTCTTCATAGGATACCCAAAGGAAACTGTTGGGTACACCTTCTATCACAGATCCAAAGGCAAGATATTCGTTGCTAAGAATGGATCCTTTCTAGAGAAGGAGTTTCTCTCGAAAGAAGTGAGTGGGAGGAAAGTAGAACTTGATGAGGTAACTGTACCTGCTCCCTTATTGGAAAGTAGTTCATCACAGAAATCGGTTCCTGTGATCCCTACACCAATTAGTGAACAAGATGATGATAATGATCATGAAACTTCAGATCAAGTTACTACCGAACCTCGTAGGTCAACCAGAGTAAGATCCGCACAAGAGTGGTACGGAAATCCTATTCATGAGGTCATGTTACTTGACCATGACGAACCTACGAACTATGAGGAAGCGATGATGAGCCCAGATTTTGCGAAATGGCTTGATGCCATGAAATCTGAGATGGGATCCATGTATGAGAACAAAGTCTGGACTTTGGTTGACTTGCCCGATGATCGGCAAGCCATCGAGAATAAATGGATCTTCAAGAAGAAGACTGACGTTGATGGTAATGTTACTGTCTACAAAGCTCGACTTGTTGCGAAAGGTTTTCGACAAGTTCAAGGAGTTGACTATGATGAGACATTCTCACCCACGGCGATGCTTAAGTTTGTCTGAATCATGTTAGCAATTGCTGCATTTTATGATTATGAAATTTGGCAAATGGATGTAAAGACTGCATTCCTAAATGGATTTCTAGAAGAAGAGTTGTATATGATGCAACCCGAAGGTTTTATTGACCCAAAGGATGCTAACAAAGTGTGCAAGCTCCAGCGATCCATTTATGGACTGGTGCAAGCCTCTCAGAGTTGGAATAAACGTTTTGATAGTGTGATCAAAGCATATGGCTTTATACAGACTTTTGGAGAAGCCTGTATTTACAAGAAAGTGAGTGGGAGCTCTGTAGCATTTGTAATATTATATGTGGATGACATATTATTGATTCAAAATGATATATAATTTCTGGATCGCATAAAAGGATACTTGAACAAGAGTTTTTCAATGAAAGACCTCGGTGAAGCTGCTTATATATTGGGCATTAAGATCTATAAAGATAGGTCAAGACGCCTAATTGGACTTTCACAAAGTACATACCTTGATAAAGTTTTGAAGAAGTTCAAAATGGATCAAGCAAAGAAAGGGTTCTTGCCTGTGTTACAAGGTGTGAAGTTGAGTCAGACTCAATGCCCTACCACTTCAGAAGATAGAGAGAAAATGAAAGATGTTCCCTGTGCTTCAGCCATAGGCTCTATCATGTAAGCAATGTAGTGTACTAGACCTGATGTGTGCCTTGCTATTAGTTTAGCAGGGAGGTACCAAAGTAATCCAGGAGTGGATCACTGGACAACGGTCAAGAACATCATAAAATACCTGAAAAGGACTAAGGATATGTTTCTCATTTATGGAGGTGACAAAGAGCTTGTCGTAAATGGTTATGTTGATGCAAGCTTTGACACTGATCCGCATGACTCTAAGTCACAAACCGGATACATATTTTTATTGAACGGTGGATCTGTAAGTTGGTGCAGTTCTAAGAAAAGCGTCGTGGTGGGATCTACGTGTGAAGCGGAGTACATAACTGCTTCGGAAGCAGCAAACGAAGGAGTCTGGATGAAGGAGTTCATATCCAATCTAGGTGGTACCTAGTGCATCGGGCCCAATGAAAATCTTTTGTGACAATATTGGAGCCATTGCCTTGGCGAAGGAATCCAGATTTCACAAGAGAACCAGGCACATCAAGAGACGCTTCAATTCCATCCGTCATCAAGTGTCAGAAGGGGACATAGAGATTTGCAAGATACATACGGATCTGAATGTTGCAGACTCGTTGACTAAGCCTCTCTCACGAGCAAAACATGATCAACACCAAGACTCCATGGGTGTTAGAATCATCACAATGTAATCTAGATTATTAACTCTAGTGCAAGTGGGAGACTGAAGGAAATATGCCCTAGAGGCAATAATAAAGTTGTTATTTATATTTCCTTATATCATGATAAATGTTTATTATTCATACTAGAATTGTATTAACCGGGAACTTAGTACATGTGTGAATACATAGACAAATAGAGTGTCACTAGTATGCCTCTACTTGACTAGCTTGTTAATCAAAGATGGTTAAGTTTCCAGCCATAGACATGAATTGTCATTTGATGAACGGGATCACATCATTAGAAAATGATGTGATTGACTTGACCCATTCCGTTAGCTTACCACTTGATTGTTTAGTATGTTGCTATTGCTTTCTTCATGACTTATACATGTTCCTAAGACTATGAGATTATGCAACTCTTGAATACCAGAGGAACACTTTGTGTACTACCAAATGTCACAACGTAACTGGGTGATTATAAAGGTGCTCTACATGTGTCTTCGATGGTGTTTGTTGAGTTGGCATAGATCGAGATTAGGATTTGTCACTACGATTGTTGTAGAGGTATCTCTGGGCCCTCTCGGTAATACACATCACTATAAGCCTTGCAAGCAATGTGACTAATGAGTTAGTTACGGTATGATGTATTATGGAACGAGTAAAGAGACTTGCCTATAACGAGATTGAACTAGGTACTGAGATACCAACGGTCGAATCTCGGGCAAGTAACATACCGATGACAAAGGGAACAACGTATGTTGTTATGCGGTTTGACCGATAAAAATCTTCTAGAATATGTGGGAGCCAATATGAGCATCCAGGTTCCGCTATTGGTTATTGGCCGGAGACATGTCTCGGTCATGTCTACATAGTTCCCGGACCCGTAGGGTCCGCATGCTTAAAGTTCGGTGATGATCGGTATTATAAGTTTATGTGTTTTGATGTACCGAAGGTAGTTTGCAGTCCCGGATATGATCATGGACATGACGAGGAGCCTCGAAATGGTCGAGACATAAAGATTGATATATTGGATGGCTATGTTTGGACGTTGGAATGGTTCCGGGTGAGTTCGGGCATTTACCAAAGTACCGAGAGGTTACCGGAACCCCCCGGGGAGTCAATGGGCCTTATTGGGCCTTAGTGGAAAGGAGGAGGAGGCGGCTAAGGTGCCCCCCCTCCCAAGCCCAATCTGAATTGGGAGGGGGCCGGGCCCCCTTTCCTTCTCTCCTTCTCCCCCTTCCTTCCCTCTCCTACTCCAACTAGGGAAGGGGGGATCCTACTCCCATTGGGAATAGGACTCCCCCCTTGGGCGTGCCTAGGAGGCCGACCCTCTCCCCCTCCTCCACTCCTTTATATACGGGGGAGGGGGGCACCCCATAGACACAAGTTGATCATGGATCTCTTAGCCGTGTGCGGTGCCCCCCTCCACCATAATCCACCTCGGTCATATCATCGTAGTGCTTAGGCGAAGCCCTGCGCCGGTAGCTTCATCATCACCATCATCACGCTGTTGTGCTGACGAAACTCTCCTTTGACACTCTGCTGGATCGGAGTTCGTGGGACGTCACCGAGCTGAATGTGTGCAGATCACGGAGGTGCCGTACGTTCGGTGCTAGGATCGGTCGATCGTGAAGATGTACAACTACATCAACCGCGTTGTCATAACGCTTCCGCTTTCAGTCTACGAGGGTACGTGGAAAACACTCTCCCCTCTCGTTGCTATGCATCACCATGATCTTGCGTGTGCGTAGGAAATTTTTGAAATTACCACATTCCTCAACAGGAGTTTGATCATTAACAAAACCAAAGAATCTCCTGAGGTTTACGTGTGTTCAATTAAAGAATTGCATGCCGAAGATGGCAATACCTAGACCTATTCTTGCTTTTATGCCTAGCTAGGGGCGTTCAACGATAGCGCTTGTTGGGAGGCAACCCAATTTTTTTTGTTCTTTGCTTTTTGCTCCTGTTTAGTAATAAATATTTCATCTAACTTCTGGTTATATGTGGTTTTATGTTTCTATTAGTGTTTGTGCCAAGTAGAACCTTTGGGAAGACTTGGGTGAAGTCTTTGCGGTCTTGCTGTAAAAACAGAAACTTTTGCGCTCACGAGAATAGCTGTCATTTTTTACCGGAGAGTGCTTTTAGGTTGATTCTTTTTTTGCATATGATTAATAGACAAATTCCTCACATCCACCAATTTATTTCAGAACTTTTAAAGTACAGAAGTATTCGAAAGTTACAGATTGCAACAGACTGTTCTGTTTTTAACAAATTCTGTTTTTCGTGTGTTGTTT
>NC_041385.1:569116881-569137526 GCF_002162155.2 Triticum dicoccoides | reverse complement strand
AGAGAATTTGGAATACAGTAGGTTTAACACCAATATAAATAAATAATGAGTTCATTACAGTACCTTAAAGTGGTGGTTTATTTTCTTATACTAACGGAGCTCATGAGATTTTCTGTTGAAGTTTTGTGTTGTGAAGTTTTCAAGTTTTTGGGTAAAGATTTGATGGATTTTGGAATAAGGAGTGGCAAGAGCCTAAGCTTGGGGATGCCCAAGACACCCCAAGATAATTCAAGGACAACCAAAACCTAAGCTTGGGGATGCCCCGGAAGGCATCCCCTCTTTCGTCTTCGTCTATCGGTAACTTTACTTGAGGCTATATTTTTATTCACCACATGATATGTGTTTTGCTTGGAGCGTCTTGTATGATTTGAGTCTTTTCTTTTTATTTTACCACAATCATCCTTGTTGTACACACCTTTTGGGAGAGACACACATGAATCGGAATTTATTAGAATACTATGTGCTTCACTTATATCTTTTGAGCTAGATAATATTGCTCTAATGCTTCGCTTATATCTTTTTAGAGCACGGTGGTGGTTTTATTTTATAGAAATTATTGATATATCATGCTTCACTTATATTATTTTTGAGAGTCTTTTAGAACATCATGGTAATTTGCGTTGGTTATAAAATTAGTCCTAATATGATGGGCATCCAAGATGGGTATAATAAAAACTTTCATATAAAGTGCGTTGAATACTATGAGAAGTTTGATTCTTTATGATTGTTTTGAGATATGAAGATGGTGATATTAGAGACATGCTAGTAGAGTAGTTGTCAATTTTAGGAATACTTGTGTTAAAGTTTGTGATTCCCGTAGCATGCACGTATGGTGAACCGTTATGTGATGAAGTTGGAGCATGATTTATTTATTGATTGCCTTCCTTATGTGTGGAGGTCGGGATTGTGCGATGGTTGACTCCTACCAACCCTTCCCCTAGGAGCATGCGTGTAATACTTTGTTTTGATGACTTGTAGATTTTTGCAATAAGTATGTGAGTTCTTTATGACTAATGTTGAGTCCATGGATTATACGCACTCTCACCCTTCCATCATTGCTAGCCTATCTAGTACCGCACAACTCTCACCGGTACCATACACCATATACCTTCATCAAAACAACCACCATACCTACCTATTATGGCATTTCCATAGCCATTCCGAGATATATTGCCATGCAACTTTCCACCGTTCCGTTTATTATGACACACTTCATCATTGTCATATTGCCTTGCATGATCATGTAGTTGACATCGTATTTGTGGCAAAGCCACCATTCATAATTTTTCATACATGTCGCTCTTGAATCATTGCACATCCCGGTACACCGCCGGAGGCATTCACATAGAGTCATATTTTTTTCCAAGTATTGAGTTGTAATTCTTGAGTTGTAAGTAAATAAAAGTGTGATGATCTTCATTATTAGAGCATTGTCCCAATGAGGAAAGGATGATGGAGACTATGATTCCCCCACAAGTCGGGATGAGACTCCGGACTAAAAAAGAGGCCATAAAAAGGGAGAAAAGGCCCAAATAAAAAAATGAGAGAAAAAGAGAGAAGGTACAGTGCTACTATCCTTTTACCACACTTGTGCTTCAAAGTAGCACCATGATCTTTATGATAGAGAGTCTCCTATGTTGTCACTTCCATATACTAGTGAGAATTTTTCATTATATAACTTGGCTTGTATATTCCAATGATGGGCTTCCTCAAAAGTGCCCTAGGTCTTCGTGAGAAAGCAAGTTGGATGCACACCCACTTAGTTTCTTTTATTGAGCTTTCATAAACTTATATCTCTAGTGCATCCGTTGCATGGCAATCCCTACTCACTCACATTGATATCTACTGATGGGCATCTCCATAGCCCGTTGATATGCCTAGTTGATGTGAGACTATCTTCTCCTTTTTGTCTTCTCCACAACCACCATTCTATTCATCTATAGTGCTATGTCCATGGCTCACACTCATGTATTGCGTGAAGATTGAAAAAGTTTGAAAATACTAAAGTGTGAAACAATTGCTTGGCTGAAACCGGGGTTGTGCATGATTAAATACTTTGTGTGATGAAGATAGAGCATAGCCGGACTATATGATTTTGTAGGGATAACTTTCTTTGGCCATGTTATTTCGAGAACATGATTGCTTTGTTAGTATGCTTGAAGTATTATTATTTTTATGTCAATATTAAACTTTTGTCTTGAATCTTTCGGATCTGAACATTCATGCCACAATAAATAAAATTACATTGATAAATATGTTAGGTAGCATTCCACATCAAAAATTCTATTTTTATCATTTACCTACTCGAGGACGAGCAGGAATTAAGCTTGGGGATGCTTGATACATCTCCAATGTATCTATAATTTTTTATTGTTCCATGCTATTATATTATCTATTTTGGATGTTTAATGGGCTTTAATATGCTCTTTGATATTATTTTTGGGACTAACCTATTAACCAGAGGCCAGTGCCAGTTTCTGTTTTTTTGCCTATTTTAAAGTTTTTCAGAAAAGGAATATCAAATGGAGTCCAAACGGAATGAAACCTTTGTGAGGATCTTCCTTGGATCAAAAACAATCTAGAAGACTTGGAGTTGAAGTCTGGGACTCTACGAGGAGGCCATGAGGAAGGAGGGCGCGCCCAGGGGGGTAGGCGTGCCCCCACCCTCGTGGGCCCCTCGTAGCTCCACGGACATACTTCTTTCACCTATATATACTCTTATACCCTAGAAACATCACCGGGAGCCACAAAACCACTTTTCCACCGCCGCAACCTTCTGTACCCATGAGATCCCATCTTGGGGCCTTTTCCGGCAATCTGCCGGAGGGGGAATCAATCACGGAGGGCTTCTACATCAACACCATTGCCTCTTCGATGAAGTGTGAATAGTTTACCACAGACCTTCGGGTCCATAGTTATTAGCTACATGGCTTCTTCTCTCTCTTTGATTCTCAATACAAAGTTCTCCTTGATGTTCTAGGAGATCAATTCGATGTAATACTCTTTTGCAGTGTGTTTGCCGAGATCCAATGAATTGTGGATTTATGAACTTGATTATCTATGAATATTATTTGGTTCTTCTCTGAAATCTTATATGCATAATTTGATATCTTTGCAAGTCTCTTCGAATTATCGGTTTAGTTTAGCCTACTAGATTGATCTTTCTTGCAATGGGAAAAGTGCTTAGCTTTTTGTTCAAATCTTGCGGTGTCCTTTCCCAGTGATAGTAGGGGCATCAAGGCACGTATTGTATTGTTACCATCGAGGATAAAAAGATGGGGTTTATATCATATTGCTTGAGTTTACCCCTCTGCATCATGTCATCTTGCTTAATGCGTTACTCCGTTCTTATGAACTTAATACTCTAGATGCATGCTGGATAGCGGTCGATGTGTGGAGTAATAGTACTAGATGCAGAATCGTTTCGGTCACTTGACACGGATGTGATGCCTATGTTCATGATCATTGCCTTAGATGTCTTCATAACTATGCGCTTTTCTATCAATTGCTTGGCAGTAATTTGTTCACCCACCATAATACATGCTATCTTGAGAGAAGCCACTAGTGAAATCTATGGTCCCCACATCTCTTTTCTATTATATTACATCTCTTTTATTTGAAGGAAATATGCCCTAGAGGCAATAATAAAGTTATTATTTATTTCCTTATTTCATGATAAATGTTTATCATTCATGCTAGAATTGTATTAACCGGAAACATGATACATGTGTGAATACATAGACAAACATATAGTCACTAGTATGCCTCTACTTGACTAGCTCATTAATCAAAGATGGTTATGTTTCCTAACCATAGACATGTGTTGTCATTTGATTAACGGGATCACATCATTAGGAGAATGATGTGATTGACATGACCCATTCCGTTAGCCTAGCACTTGATCGTTTAGTATTTTGCTATTGCTTTCTTCATGACTTATACATGTTCCTGTAACTATGAGATTATGCAACTCCCGTTTACCGGAGGAACACTTTGGGTGCTACCAAACGTCACAACATAACTGGGTGATTATAAAGGAGTACTACAGGTGTCTCCAAAGGTACATGTTGGGTTGTCGTATTTCGAGATTAGGTTTTGTCACTCTGATTGTTGGAGAGGTATCTCTGGGCCCTCTCGGTAATGCACGTCACTATAAGCCTTGCAAGCAATGTAGCTAATGAGTTAGTTATGGGATGATGCATTACGTAATGAGTAAAGAGACTTGCCGGTAACGAGATTGAACTAGGTATTGGATACCGACGATCGAATCTCGGGCAAGTAACATACCGATGACAAAGGGAACAACGTATGTTGTTATGCGGTTTGACCGATAAAGATCTTCGTAGAATATGTAGGAGCCAATATGAGCATCCAGGTTCCGCTATTGGTTATTGACCAAGAATAGTTCTAGGTCATGTCTACATAGTTCTCGAACCCGTAGGGTCCGCACGCTTAAGGTTTCGATGACAGTTATATTATGAGTTTATGAGTTTTGATGTACCGAAGGAGTTCGGAGTCCCGTATGAGATCGGGGACATGACGAGGAGCCTCGAAATGGTCAAGACGTAAAGATCGATATATTGGACGACTATATTCGGAGTTCGGAAAGGTTCCGAGTGATTCGGGTATTTTTCGGAGTACCGGAGAGTTACGGGAATTCGCCGGGGAGTATATGGGCCTTATTGGGCCATACGGGAATAGAGGAGAGAGGCCAAAAGGAAGGAGGCCTACGCCCCCCCTCTGGTCCGAATTGGACAAGGGGCGCAGCCCCCCTTTCCTTCTTCCTCTCCCCCTCTTTCCCCTTCTCCTACTCCAACAAGGGAGGTGGAATCCTACTAGGACTAGGGAGTCCTAGTAGGACTCCACACTTGGCGCGCCCCCTCCTAGGGCCGGCCTCCTCCCCCCTTGCTCCTTTATATACGGGGGCAGGGGGGCACCCCATAACACACAAGTTGATCTACGGATCGTTCCTTAGCCGTGTGCGGTGCCCCCCTCCACCATATTCCACCTCAGTCATATCGTCGCAGAGTTTAGGCGAAGCCCTGCTCCGGTAGAACATCATCATCGTCACCACGCCGTCGTGCTGACGAAACTCATCCCCGACGCTTAGCTGGATTGGAGCCCGGGGAACGTCATCGAGCTGAACGTGTGCTGAACTCGGAGGTGCCGTATGTTCGGTACTTGGATCGGTCGAATCGTGAAGATGTACGACTACATAAACCGCGTTGTTATAACGCTTTCACTTACGGTCTACGAGGGTACGTGGACAACACTCTCCCCTCTCGTTGCTATGCCATCACCATGATCTTGCGTGTATGTAGGAAATTTTTGAAATTACTACGTTCCCCAACAGTGGCATCCGAGCCTAGGTTTTATGCGTTGATGTTATATGCACGAGTAGAACACAAGTGAGTTGTGGGCGATACAAGTCATACTGCTTACCAGCATGTCATACTTTGGTTCAGCGGTATTGTTGGATGAAGCGGCCCGGACCGACATTACGCGTACGCTTACGCGAGACTGGTTTTACCGCCGTGCTTTGCACACAGGTGACTAGCAGGTGTCTGTTTCTCCAACTTTAGTTGAACCGAGTGTGGATACGCCCGGTCCTTGCGAAGGTTAAAACAGAACTAACTAGACGAACTATCATTGTGGTTTTGATGTGTAGGTAAGAACGGTTCTTGCTCAGCCCGTAGCAGCCACGTAAAATTTGCAACAACAAAGTAGAGGACGTCTAACTTGTTTTTGCAGGGCATGTTGTGATGTGATATGGTCAAGACGTGATGAGATATAAGTTGTTGTATGAGATGATCATGTTTTGTTGAAGTTATCGGCAACTGGCAGATGCCCTGTGGTTGTCTCTTTGTTGCATAAGATGCAAGTGCCAAATAATTGCTTTACTTTATCGCTATGCGATAGCAATAGTTGCAAGAGCAATAGTTGGCGAGACGACTATGTGACGACACATTGATATAGATCAAGATGATGAAGATCATGGTGTCGTGCCGGTTACGATAGAGATCATGACAGTACTTTGGAGATGGAGATCAAAAGGCGCAAGATGATCATGGCCATATCATGTCACATATTTTGATTGCATATGATGTTTATCTGTTATACATCTTATTCTGTTTTGTTTGACGGTAGCATTATAAGATGATCTCTCACTAATTATCAAGAAGTGTTCTCCCTGAGTATGCACCGTTGCGAAAGTTCTTCGTGCTGAGACACCACGTGATGATCGGGTGTGATAGGCTCTACGTTCAAATACAACGGGTGCAAAACAGTTGCGCACGCGAAATACTCAGGTTAAACTTGACGAGCCTAGCATATACAGATATGGCCTCGGAACACGAAGACCGAAAGGTCAAGCGTGAATCATATAGTAGATATGATCAACATAGTGATGTTCACCGTTGAAACTACTCCATCTCACGTGATGATCGGACACGGTGTAGTTGATATGGATCACGTAATCACTTAGAGGATTAGAGGGATGTCTATCTAAGTGGGAGTTCTTAAGTAATATGATTAATTGAACTTTAATTTATCATGAACTTAGTCCTGGTAGTATTTTGCAAATTATGTTGTAGATCAATAGCTTGCGTTGTTGCTTTCATATGTTTATTTTGATATGTTCCTAGAGAAAATTGTGTTGAAAGATGTTAGTAGCAATGATGCGGATTGGATCCGTGATCTGAGGTTTATCCTCATTGCTGCACAAAAGAATTATGTCCTTAATGTACCGCTAGGTGACAGACCTATTGCAGGAGCAAATGCAGACGTGATGAACGTTTGGCTAGCTCAATATGATGACTACTTGATAGTTTTGTGCACCATGCTTAATGGCTTAGAATCGGGACTTCAAAGATGTTTTGAATGTCATGGATCATATGAGATGTTCCAGGAATTGAAGTTAATATTTCAAGCAAATACCCGAGTTGAGATATATGAAGTCTCCAACAAGTTCTATAGCTAAAAGATGGAGGAGAATCGCTCAACTAGTGAGCATGTGCTCAGATTGTCTGGATACTTCAATCGCTTGAATCAAGTGGGAGTTAATCTTCCAGATAAGATAGTGATTGACAGAATTCTCTAGTCACCATCACTAAGTTACTAGAACTTCGTGATGAACTATAGTATGCAAGGGATGACGAAAACGATTCCCAAGCTCTTCGTGATGTTGAAATCAACGAAGGTAGAAATCAAGAAAGAGCATCAAGTGTTGATGATTGACAAGACCACTAGTTTCAAGAGAAAGGGCAAAGGGAAAGAAAGGGAACTTTAAGAAGAATGACAAGCAAGTTGTCACTCCCGCGAAGAAGCCCAAAGCTGGACCAAAGCCTGAAACTGAGTGATTATACTGCAAAGGAAATGGTCACTAGAAGCGGAAATGCCTTGAATATTTGGTGGATAAGAAGGATGGCAAAGTGAACAAGGGTATATTTGATATACATGTTATTGATATGTACCTTACTAGTGTTTATAGTAACCCCTGAGTATTTGATACTTGTTCGGTTGCTAAGATTAGTAACTCGAAACAGGAGTTACAGAATAAACAGAAACTAGTTGAAGGGGAAGTGACGATTAGTGTTGGAAGTAGTTCCAAGATTGATATGATCATCATCGCACACTCCCTATACTTTCAGGATTAGTGTTAAACCTAAATAAATGTTATTTGGCGTTTGCGTTGAGCATGAATATGATTTGATCATGTTTATTGCAATACGGTTATTCATTTAAAGTCAGAGAATAATTGTTGTTCTGTTTACATGAATAAAACCTTCGATGGTCATACACCCAATGAAAATAGTTTGTTGGATCTCGATCGTAGTGATACACATATACATAATATTGATATGCCAAAAGATGAAAAGTTGATAATGATAGTGCAACTTATTTGTGGCACTGCCGTTTGTGTCATATCGGTGTAAAGCGCATGAAGAAACTCCATAAAGATGGATTATCGGAATCACTTGGTTATGAATCATTTGATGCTTGTGAACCGTGCCTTTTTGGCAAGATGACTAAAACTCCGTTCTCCGGAACAATGGAACGAGATACTGACTTATTGGAAAGAATACATATCGATGTATGCAATCCAATGAGTGTTGATGCTCGTGGCAAGTATCGTTATTTTCTGACCTTCACAAAATGATTTGAGCAGATATGGGTATATCTACTTGATGAAACATAAATCTGAAATAATTGAAAGGTTCAAAGGATTTCAGAGTGAAGTGGAAAAATCATCATAACAGGAAAATAAAGTTTCTGTGATCTGATCGCGAAGACGAATATTTGAGTTACGAGTTTGGTCTTCAATTAAAAATGTGGAATAGTTTCACAGCTCACGCCACCTGGAACACCACAATGTTATGGTGTGTTCGAATGTCATAACCGCACTTTATTGGATATGGTGCGATCTATGATGTCTCTTACTGATTTACCACTATTGTTTTGGGGTTATGCATTAGAGACAGTTACATTCACGTTAAAAAGGGCACCATCTAAATCCGTTGAGACGACACCATATGAACTGTGGTTTAGCAAGAAACCCAAGTTGTCATTTCTTAAATTTTGGGGCTGCGATGCTTATGTGAAAAAGTTTCAACCTTATAAGCTC
Source organism: Triticum dicoccoides (assembly GCF_002162155.2). Taxonomy (NCBI): domain Eukaryota; kingdom Viridiplantae; phylum Streptophyta; class Magnoliopsida; order Poales; family Poaceae; genus Triticum; species Triticum dicoccoides. The sequence continues at coordinate 569,128,903 of NC_041385.1, read as the reverse complement.
GAACCCAAATCGGAGAAGTGCGTCTTCATAGAATACCCAAAGGTAACTATTGGGTACACCTTCTATCACAGATCCAAAGGCAAGTTATTTCGTTGCTAAGATGGATCCTTTCTAGAGAAAAAGTTTCTCTCGAAAGAAGTGAGTGGGAGGAAAGTAGAACTTGATGAGGTAATTGTACCTTCTTCCTTATTGGAAAGTAGTTCATCACATAAATCAGTCCCAGTGATTCCTACACCAATTAGTGAGGAAGTTAATGATGATGATCATGAAACTTAAAATCAAGTTGCTACCAAACCTCGTAGGTCTTCCAGAGTAAGATCCGCACCAGAGTGGTACGGTAATCATGTTCTGGAAGTCATGTTACTAGACCATGATGAACCTACGAACTATGAGGAAGCGATGATGAGCCCAGATTCCGCGAAATGGCTTGAGGCCATAAAATCTGAGATATGATCCATGTATGAGAACAAAGTATGGACTTTGATTGACTTGCTCGATGATCAGCAAGCCATGTTAAATAAATGGATCTTCAAGAGGAAGACGGACACTGATAGTAGTGTTACTATCTAATAAACTCGACTTGTTGCGAAAGGTTTTTGATAAGTTCAAGGTGTTGAATATGATGAGTTTTTCTCACTCGTATCGATGCTTAAGTCTGTCTGAATCATGTTAGCAATTGCCACATTTTATGAAATCTGGCAAATGGATGTCAAAATTACATTCCTTTATGATTTATTAAAGAAGAGTTGTATATGATGCAACCAGAAGGTTTTGTCAATCCTAAAGGTGCTAACAAAGTGTGCAAGCTCCAGCGATCCGTCAATGGACTGGTGCAAGCATCTCGGAGTTGGAATATACGCTTTGATGAGTTGATCAAAGCATATGGTTTTATACAGATTTTTGAGAAGCCTGTATTTACAAGAAAGTGAGTGGGAGCTCTGTAGCATTTCTGATATTATATGTGCAAGACATATTGTTGATTGGAAATGATATAGAATTTCTGGATAGCATAAAAGGATACTTGAATAAAAAGATTTTCAATGAAAGACCTCGGTGAAGCTGCTTACATATTGAGCATCAAGATCTATTGAGATAGATCAAGACGCTTGATAAGTTTTTCAATAAGTACATACCTTGTCAAGATTTTGAAATAGTTCAAAATGGAACAGTCAAAGAAAGAGTTCTTGCCTGTGTTGCAAAGGTGTGAAATTGAGTAAGACTCAAGATCCGACCACGGCAGAAAATAGAAAGAGAATGAAAGTCATTCCCTATGCATCAGTCATAGGTTCTATAAAAGTATGCCATGCTATGGACCAGACCTATTGTATACTCTGCCCTGTTGGCAAGGGAGTACAATAGTGATCTAGGAGTAGATCAGTGGACATTGGTCAAAATTATCCTTAGTAGAATAACGATATGTTTCTCGATTATGGAGGTGATAAAAGAGTTCATCATAAAGAGTTACATTGATGCAAGCTTTTACACCGATCCAGATGACTCTAAGTCTCAATCTGGATACATATTGAAAGTGGGAGCAATTAGCTAGAGTAGCTCCATGCAGAGCATTGTAGACATAGAATATTTGCAAAATACATACGGCTCTGAATGTGACAGACCCGTAGACTAAACTTCTCTCACGAGCAAAACATGATCATACCTTAGTACTCTTTTGGGTGTTAATCACATAGCGATGTGAACTAGATTATTGACTCTAGTAAACCCTTTGGGTGTTGATCACATGATGATGTGAACTATGGGTATTAATCACATGCAGATGTGAATATTGGTGTTAAATCACATAGCGATGTGAACTAGATTATTGACTCTAGTGCAAGTGGGAGACTGAAGGAAATATGCCCTAGAGGCAATAATAAAGTTATTATTTATTTCCTTATTTCATGATAAATGTTTATCATTCATGCTAGAATTGTATTAACCGGAAACATGATACATGTGTGAATACATAGACAAACATATAGTCACTAGTATGCCTCTACTCGACTAGCTCATTAATCAAAGATGGTTATGTTTCCTAACCATAGACATGTGTTGTCATTTGATTAACGGGATCACATCATTAGGAGAATGATGTGATTGACATGACCCATTCCGTTAGCCTAGCACTTGATCATTTAGTATGTTGCTATTGCTTTCTTCATGACTTATACATGTTCCTGTAACTATGAGATTATGCAACTCCCGTTTACCGGAGGAACACTTTGGGTGCTACCAAACGTCACAACGTAACTGGGTGATTATAAAGGAGTACTACAGGTGTCTCCAAAGGTACATGTTGGGTTGTCGTATTTCGAGATTAGGTTTTGTCATTCCGATTGTCGGAGATGTATCTCTGGGCCCTCTCGGTAATGCACATCACTATAAGCCTTGCAAGCAATGTAGCTAATGAGTTAGTTACGGGATGGTGCATTACGTAACGAGTAAAGAGACTTGTCGGTAACGAGATTGAACTAGGTATTGGATACCGACGATCGAATCTCGGGCAAGTAACATACCGATGACAAAGGGAACAACGTATGTTGTTATGCGGTTTGACCGATAAAGATCTTCGTAGAATATGTAGGAGCCAATATGAGCATCCAGGTTCCGCTATTGGTTATTGACCAAGAATAGTTCTAGGTCATGTCTACATAGTTCTCGAACCCGTAGGGTCCGCACGCTTAAGGTTTCGATGACAGTTATATTATGAGTTTATGAGTTTTGATGTACCGAAGGAGTTCGGAGTCCCGGATGAGATCGGGGACATGACGAGGAGTCTCGAAATGGTCGAGACGTAAAGATTGATATATTGGACGACTATATTCGGAGTTCGGAAAGGTTCCGAGTGATTCGGGTATTTTTCGGAGTACCGGAGAGTTACGGGAATTCGCCGGGGAGTATATGGACCTTATTGGGCCATACAGGAATAGAGGAGAGAGGCCAAAAGGAAGGAGGCCTGCGCCCCCCCTCTGGTCCGAATTGGACAAGGGGCGCAGCCCCCTTTTCCTTCTTCCTCTCCCCCTCTTTCCCCTTCTCCTACTCCAACAAGGAAGGAGTCCTACTCCCGGTGGGAGTAGGACTCCCCTTGGCGCGCCCCCTCCTAGGCCGGCCGCCCCCCCTTGCTCCTTTATATACGGGGGCAGGGGGGCACCTCTAGGACAACACAAGTTGATCTACGGATCGTTCCTTAGCCGTTTGCGGTGCCCCCCTCCACCATATTCCACCTCGGTCATATCGTCGCAGAGTTTAGGCGAAGCCCTGCGCCGGTAGAACATCATCATCGTCACCACGCCGTCGTGCTGACGAAACTCATCCCCGACGCTTAGCTGGATTGGAGCCCGGGGAACGTCATCGAGCTGAACGTGTGCTGAACTCGGAGGTGCCGTACGTTTGGTACTTGGATCGGTCGGATCGTGAAGACGTACGACTACATCAACCGCGTTATCATAACGCTTCCGCTTACGGTCTACGAGGGTACGTGGACAACACTCTCCCCTCTCGTTGCTATGCCATCACCATGATCTTGCGTGTACGTAGGAAATTTTTGAAATTACTACGTTCCCCAACATTATTTACATTGCATCTCGTTTACTATTTTGCAATCTTTACTTTCTAATCTATACAACAAAAATACCAAAAATATTTACTTTACTATCTTTATTAGATCTCACTTTTGTGAGTGACCATGAAGGGATTGACAACCCCTTTATCGCGTTGGTTGCAAGGTTCTTGATTGTTTGTGCAGGTACTAGGTGACTTGTGTGTCGTCTCCTACTTGATTGATACCTTGGTTCTCAAAACTGAGAGAAATACTTACGCTACTTTGCTGCATCACCCTTTCCTCTTCAAGGGAAAACCAATGCATGCTCAAGAGGTAGCACTTCCTCTTTTGTTGTCTCATGGCTATAGTGGTGTCAGAAGTTGAAGCACAAGCTTGTCATGTGGCAGAGAATGGATTTGCAGGTGGAGGGGCACCATCGACTCTTGCAGGTAGAGCTCCTATAGATGGAGAAGTGGCACCAATAGATCTTGTCGATGAAGGAGCTCTTGCGGGTGGAGTAGCTGCAGCCGCAACTCTAGTAGGAGGTGGATTTACAGTAGTAGCTTCAGCTTGAGGTTTCCTTGCATAAAAGGAGAAAACATTGTAGTAGTTAACATAAAAATATTGAAGTAGTTAACATACAAAAAGGGAAAACATTGTAGTACTTAAAAGGGATTGCCACATGTTTATTTTTTCTCAATTCCATGTTAGGTTTCAACTGTTTCATGTGGGTGGTGTATCTATGGCCTTGGAGACCACAATTTCCACATGTCATAGTCCCTATTCTAGAAGTGTCCTTTGGCTTTGGAACTTCAAATTTACCCTTTCTCCTCTTCTCTTTCTTTCTACCCTTCTTCACTTTAAATGCGGGTGGCTCTATGTCTGGACCAGATGTATTTTCCCAATCATGTTAACCAGGAACAAGATAAATCATTGGTTCATATGTTGCTAGGTATTTTTTTAAGAATTTGTTCAGATAGTCCTCTCAAAACATTTTTTCCTATTAATTGCTAAGATTTCATGGTTACATGGTATGCCACTTAGGTCCCACTTTCTACACCTACATGTTTTAATTTCCAAGTTGACATCACATCACTGGTGCAGCGCCCTGCTATACAAACGGTTTTACCCCCTTTCTGCGATGAAGTTTTAAATAGTCACCTTGACAGTGTGTGCAATAGGGTGGGTCCTTCCCACACGGCCCAGAAAAACCGTCGAGGTCCCACTACTAGGGAAAACCCTAGTAGTAGCACGGGTTTTAAGCCCACTAGTAGCACGCGCTGCCGCGCTACTAATAAGGCGCTACAGCTATTACTTAGCAGTAGCGCGTGTGACATGCGCTACTGTTAAGACACATAGCGGCAGCGCTTCTTCCGTCCCGCGCTGCTGCTAATCTGGCTAGTTGCAGCGTGTTTACTAACAATCGCTACTAGTATTCTTTTTTTAGTGTATTTATCCGCCGTTCTACAATTTTTGGTACAATACCAATTATGAGGTTTATATCATTATGTCCATAACAATGTGTCAAATGAAGGTGGATTAGGTTCAAGTGGAGGCAATATGTGGTGCATGTCGAAAGTATACTACTAATCCAAACTTGATCTAGTTTGGACTAGTAGTACTTTCGATATGCATCACATGTTGCCTCCATTTGAATCTAATCCGCCATCACAAGCTATTTAATCATCATCATAGTCATTACCACCAACAGTATTTATTTAATCACCACTAACACTAGCTAATAATAATCATCATAGTCATTAACACCAACACTAGCTATTTTATCATCATAATAATAGTGTACCACATCATCATCTTCAAACTCATTTCTAGCTAGCTAATCACTTCTGCTGCTCTCTCTTAGGTAAAATAACATTAAACATGTGTAGCTCTCCTCCTTCATCAAGTTGGAGCATGCAGATGAACCTGTCTCCTAACCGTGGGTAGCGCTTCTGTTTGCTGCCCCCTAGTACTTCTCTGCGCTCCTCCAACACACATTTGGTCAAGTATTTCACTATTAAGAATCCGTTGCTAATCCTGAATGCACTAAAGTAATCTGTAGGATATCTTGGCCATAAGCTAATAATACTCATGGTACCTTTAGTCTCGATCCCATAAGGCACAACATTCATCGGGAGTCCCTGTTGAAGAACATCGTATGGTAACATACTTAGCAATGAAGTTTAGCTTCAAAAATAATGTATGAAAAAGATGCACTAAGGACAAATAGTAAAAATCTTACCATCCTTCCTAAATAGATGTGACAGTAGTTCATTACGAACACTATTGATCGCACGTTTTCAGTACTAACATTTCTAAATCCAGGAAGAAAATTTGTCTTGACAGTATCAAGATCCGCAAGCCATGAAACATAATGACTGAGCTCCTCGCAGTTGAGTTCAGCTCCGGCACAGTAGTAGGTCCTGTCTACCAAGCGATGGACATGTTTGCTTGCACCGAAATAAACTGACAATAGATATTAGTTGTCAACTATTTTTGAATAAACAATATCAAAGACATAAATATGGTTGAGAAACTTACATAATGGTATAATTGGAGGCGTCTGCACATCGACCCATATGTCGGTATTACCTTCAATATCATCTTCCGGACGAATATCAAAGGTGATAACCATATCAGGCTCAAATGCATAAGTCTTGCATAGTACTCGCCATGTTTTGCATCCAAAATAGGTGTAGTCGTCTAAATTGTATAATTTTGCATGGAAAATATAACCATGCTCGATCTTCAAGTAAACTTTCTTTACCTTCATAGTATGACTGAAACCTATCTTATCCAATACAAAAACTCTTGCATGGCAGGGGATACACTAGTAGAATAGTAAAAATAAATAAATTATAAGTTGAAGCAAATGAAGCAGATGTCATGCTTAATTACGAAAAAAGATTTGTCGTTGTGACTTACTGTATCCACTTCGAAGTTCTCGTCCAGCTTGATGTTGAAGCGCCTATCATCATCTAGGAAGATTCCATCGCATAGGCCGCGCTCGTCTTCGCAGTATTTGCAAATACCGAAATCCTTTTCGTCGTCAGACATTTTCTATGTTCATAGTTGAAACATTAATTGAAAATCGATCGAAGACAACTACCAGGATACTCAACACACAAATCCAGGGCACTCGATATTTCCTACATATTCTGGCACAAGTCATGCCAAAATTCACGGAAAAATCCGGCATGACCTTTGCTAAAATATATAGGACATATCGAGCGCCTGAAATTTGCCGGAACGAAAATGAATCAACACTCCGGCAAAACATAGGCCACTCGGAGGTGTAACCTGCAAACATGACCGGCCACTTGGGCAAGCACAATCCTATTTGAGCAACACAAGATATACAACAAGTTCTTACTAACTAGTTCTATTAATGCAACTAGTTCTTACTAAAAATAAAATTACTATAAATAAAAATAAACTAGTACCTAATTAGTACCTAGTTCTTACTAACTAATTAGTACATAGGAACTATAAATTTGATTCAACATCCGATTCGTTTCCACTCTTACATGAACCCTAACTAATTTAATGCAACTAAAATATGAAGAAACCCTAGGCAGAGGTAGGGGAGAGGGAGGAGCAGGCGTGCTCACCTCGAGTGACTGCGACGAGGGAGGGGCAGGCGGCGTCGAGGTCGGGGTCGGGGGTCAGGCGCGCGGCGGGGGGTGGCGTCGAGGTCGGGGGCGAGGGCGGCGGCCGGGGCGGCGTTGAGGTCGGGGGCGGGGGCGGCGTTGAATCCGGGGTCAGGGGCGGCGTAGAGGGTGTGCGGAGAGCGCGCAGCGGCCGACGGTCGACGGCGGCGGCGAGAGCGGAGGAGTTGGATTTGGGGAAGTGGCCATGGGGAAGGACGAACGGCGGTGGTTAAGTCAAAAGTAGCAGTAGCGCGTTAGGGAAAGCGCGCTGCTGCTACATTAGCTACAACGCGTTCTGTGATACACGCTACTGCTACTCCTTTCTCTTTTTTCCCTTTTCATTTATTTTTCTTCACATTTTATTTTTCTCCTTTCACTTTATTCTATTTTTTTCATTTTCAATTACCTTTCTATCTGCTTTCCATTTAATTTTAGATCCTTTAGCAGTAGCGAGTTTAGAGCAAACCGTGCTGCTACAAAGAAATTAGCGGTAGCGCTGTTCTCTGCAGATCGCTACTACTATGTGTAGCCTATGGGATAAGCCGTGGGAATTTTAGTAGTAACGTGTTTGGGAGGAGGCGCGCTACTGCTAGAACTTTAGTTGTAGCACGGTTTGAGCAGGCGCGCTACTGCTATTTAGTACCAGCGCGCGTTTTTGACCCACGCTACTGCTAAAGTTCTGTGTATAAGGTTTTCCCTAGTAGTGTCCAGTCACACACGCGGGGCAAAAAGAGCTCGTGTGCGATCGGACGAGCCATCACAGACAATTATACAGGCCAAATCGTTTCCGTTTGTAAGTACATCCCACACAGTGAAAAGCCATACGTTTCCGTTTGTATATACATCTCACACGGTCAATCCAAGGAAGACGTTTGCGTTCATATGTACATCTCACATAGTCAATCCAAGAAATCTGTTTCCGCTCGTATGTACACCCCAAACGATGAATCCTAGACAAACGTTTTCGTTCGCACGTACATCACACACAATTTTTCCCATCAAATCATATGTGATAGCGTTGCCATTCCAGACGATATTAATAGTTTTATCGTTTGTATTATTGAATGCATCACGCATGGTGCCTAGAAGAAACAATGTGGCATAGGTTGTCCATCACACAAACTTTTTATGTTGAAAACGTTTGCGCAAGGTGTTCTATTGATTTGCCATAATTTAACATTGTTATCTATCAATTCAAGACCTTGCTCTCCATTGCTACCAATTACAATCAATTGTATATGAAGAACTAGGTGTGCATGATCTTAGTGAACCTCTTGTGGCCACCCAAATATGCGCCAGTCTCGCCCACAGCGCCATTGACAACGTCGGCTCCAAGAAGTCGTCGTCGTCGTCGTCGCCAAAGCTAGCATAACTAGAGTAACAGCCACGGTCGATTCCTCCTCCTGATGCGCTACCAAACTCGTGAGGGTCTAAGTTGTCATTGTTGCCCGGAGTCACATCCACCATGCCTGCGAGCCGCGGGAGAAACAACGAGAAGGAGCTAGGGTTAGAGGAGCGGTCTGACCCAGCCAAACCAAGCGATCGAGATGGACTTGTCCTACTCAGCGTTCGCCACGTCGGCACCTAATAGGCGGGCCCCGCTGGTCAGTTTCCCTGTCAAAACTCGTTTAAACGCGGATCAGCTCAATTTGTTGCCGCACTCCTAGACTTGATACTGAAGTAAACAAAACGCAAAGTAGTGTCAATACATTATCCTATCTACAATTATATAATACTCCCTCCGTAAACTAATATGAACACTCTTATATTAGTTTATAGAGAGGGTACCAATGTGCAATTAACCCCTTTGGTCGAACTGGTTGGGGGCCAACTAAATACCCATAGTCATCTCCTCCTTTACCTTCCCCTGTTGTTGCGCCCGGTGCTTCCATGGCGTCCCTTCTCCGGCCCGCCTCGTCGTGCCCCTCCTTTCGCCTCCCCTCCTCCACAGCCCCTGCACCTCCGCCGAGCCTCCTTTCCAGGCGGCACAAGGCACCTCCCGTCCCACCCACGCCCCACACCCCTCCTTCCCGGCCCCGCGTCGCCGCCGCCGCAGCCTACGGAGGCGCCCAGCTGCTGGGTCCCGTCGACACGCAGACATTCATCATCGCCGCCTCCGTCGTCGCCGCGGTCTCCCTGTCACTCGTCCTCGGCCTCAAGGTCTCCGCGCGCTGCCACTCCTCCTCCTCCTCTTCTCCTTAATCTTAGCGATAAGCGACGAGTGGCTGTTGCGAATTGTTGATTTCGTTCCTTTCTCGTTCGCAGGGGGACCCCGTTCCGTGCGACAGGTGTGCTGGAAACGGTACCTCTCCTTGCTCTCGTATCCTCTCTTGATCAAGTTTTGGAAAATGAAATTGCTCCGCCTAGTGATGCATTGCTTCGCGATTGTACTAGAGCTGAAGCTTGCACATCTACACCCTATCCAACTAGCGATGTATCATGAATGGCCGATCTGTGGATTCAGTTTGTGAGCTTGAACAAACTAACTGGTCATACGGAAGAAACAAAACGAATGGAGCATATAAAATTCAACGAAGTTGTTCGCTTTACAGTAATGTATTATGGTTATGACATTTTGTGCATGTCGCACGCTCAAAACGTTCCTACCTGCAGACTGCTAAGCATTGTTTTCCGTTGTGCCTAGGGCAGGAGGCACAAAGTGCGTCTTCTGCAATGACGGCAAGATGAAGTCGGATAACGGGGTGGTCGAATGCCGGGTATGCAGAGGAGCAGGTTGCCTTCTTACCTTGTTTCATTTCCTTCCTTCACATTGCGCATTGGAGTGCAAAAGCTGTTAATAGATCACCAAGCACTGATTCATTGTGGACTGGACAAAATGCTCATTGTCTCCATTTTGTCTTTCGGCGACCTCTTCTGACAATCCGCTATATGTTTGTCACGCAGGGCTGATACTCTGCAAGAAGTGCTCAGGTTCTGGTTACTCTAAGCGCTTGTAGCCCCAGCTGCCCAACATTATGTGCATTTGTCAAGCAGACAAGCTAGCTGGAGTTTACACGTCTGGGCGCTGTACAGACAAATGGACGGCTCCTCTCCATTGCCGAACTGTTTAGATAGATACGAGCATACGATGGCGATGATGTATTAGAATATACAGAGTTGTATTTTTCGACCTGTCCATGTAAGTATACAACCCTTAATCATCTACGCGCAATGGCTCCACGTTTCCTGATTAGTCCATGTTTTTATAAACCAAAACTGGTGTTACGAGTCAGATTTGCAACTGTTCAGCACTAAAATCTTCGGGTCGCGCTGCAATACCAGGTTATATGATTGGCAACAGAGAAGATAGATACGCTACGCTTCGCAGCATAATTCCATGCCAAATTAAAATGTTTTAGCTGAAGCATCTGAAGACAGTACTATTACATACCAAAAGTCATACACTTATGATAGTTGCAGGTTATTACAACCATGATGAAGTGTTCAAAAGAGAAACCACTTTAGGATTCTAGATACTCAGCGAAACACAGTTCCTGGGCTTCATCTCCAAGAAGGAACGTTATATGACTGTAGCTTGTTACACATCTGTTATCTGGCTACCGAATTCGGAGTACTCATTCTCATTGGGCTTCTTTGCGGCACCTTCTCCAATATGCCTCTCTGCAGGTTGCCTAGGAAATGGTCTCGAGTCCCCGTCATGAATGGTTGGAAATCCAAAAGATTTGAAGAACTCGTTGGTCATCCGCTCAGCTTCATCCAGAAAGCTACCGAAGCCTTTCTCAATAGCTTCTATGTCACTGCGAAGTCCTGGAAATGCAAAGGGCTCTTTTGTCGGGAAGCCAAGAGAACGCGAGGCACCACCTGTCATTTCATCCGTGACATCTTCTTCGGTGTTCTCAGTTTTTGATTCCACCAGCTCGGAGGGCCTAACAAAGGAACGTTGTTGATTAGTTTAAGCCAAGTAGGAATAAATCACATAAGTAATATGTGCATATAACATCAAAAGGAGAAAATACCAAAGTATAAACCCATCCAGCCTATTTGGACATAATGCAGTATTCTGCATTTCTGTTCAGAACGAGCAGGTACTAAGTAACTCACTTTGAGGAAGGGGAATGCATGAAATTGTGGTTCAATCACCAATCAATGTGATAGCCATGTGCAAGGAAGTTGACAAAATATGCTAAGTTGATACAAATTTCGGATGCTTTTCACATTTGTATTTCCAACGATAAGATGTTGTATCTTCTATGGGTACAAAGAAATTGCTTACTTCCTCTACACACCGCAACATAATAATGTGCAGAACAGAAAGATTGCCTTTGTTTCGCTGTTCCTCAGCTGACAAGCAACATAACTCTGGAACGCGCAACATTTCATTATCAACTCTGCGTAAAATATACCAAGGTGATGTCCGTGCTGAACCCCCTATGAGTCTACGAAGTATGACCACACAATTTTATTCTCAACCTGTTAAGCTATCAAAGCCCATTAACAGGTATACATCACAAGATGCTAACAAACAGAGATGACTGAAAGCATAGACATCGATACCTACATCCAAACCTAAAACTGGATGGCAATTCCATAGACATTAATGGCCCAATTGTGAACCGGGAAGAAATATTTGTTGTACACAAATTACTCGTCATTTTCACTCATCCGCCTTCACATGACCAAAACAATCGGTATTCAAATCAACCGCGCCTGCCTCACACAAATCGATTCCAAGAGGCGCAGCGGTACCTCAAACCGGGAGCCTCAATCACCAGGAAATCGACTCCATGCATTCCAGGAAAGCACTATAATTACCAAGATAATAGCACGCAAGCATGCGATCCTTGCAGGAGAAATCAGACGGATTGCGGGTCCG
>NC_041385.1:569096900-569116564 GCF_002162155.2 Triticum dicoccoides | reverse complement strand
TTCTCGCACTTGCGGACGAAGCGGCCGGGCTCCACCTCCTCCGTGTGGCAGCGGGACTGCACCACCCGGCGCGTGCCGACGTGCGCGCCCTCGCCGCCGCCTCGGCCGGCGAGGTCGGGGATGTCGCCGAGCCCGCCGCGGCCACCGTCGCCCTCGACGTCGTCGTGCCAACGCCAACCCATGGATGCGATTCGAGACGAGACGAGACGATCTTGGGGAATCTGAATTGGGGAAAGGGATTGGGCCGCTCCTTATTTCTGGTGGCGTGTTTGGGCTTTGCCTTGGAGAGCAATCCCGTTGTGGGCTGGCCGCTTCCAGAAGCATGTGGAAGGGCGTGACCGCGTGAGCAGCCTTGACACGGAAGCCTACGTGTCAACCCCTTGGGAAAAGCTTGTCGTGTTCATCTCTCGCAAGAATTGCTTGCTTTACTCGTCGGGCGAGTGGTGACAGTAATTAAGAGGGGTTTTTGAGGTTCCTCAAAAAAAAAGGGGTTTTTCTAGAGGGAAATTAAGCTAATTGGTTTTATAACAAAATTTGGTCCCTCGAGTTAATCTCCTTGCTACTGAAAATAAATAGTTTGCTATGGTCAGAAAATATTCCCTTCATCTCAAAATAAATGTCCCAAGCTTAATACAATTTTTTCTTTCTCGAATACGCACGAGTGTGCGTACTATATACTGTATTAAAGAAAGGGGATGGGGACAAGAGCCCGTCCACGTTGGCGTTTACATGTTACAATGTTACATGTGCACCAACTCCACCGGCTTAGCCGTACACTACCAAAGCCTAACTTCTTCCCTCAGCCCACCTAACTAAACCCTCAAAAAAAGGTTCTACGTTGCCTTTGAAGATGCCGGCTTGCTTCCATGCGCGTCCTTCGGTGTCGATTCGGCTCGCTAGCGTCTTCGAAGAGACGGAGGCGCCATCGAAGACAATTGCGTTTCGGTGTTTCCAAATTTCCCATAGCACTAGCAGTAGGAAAGCGCGTGTGTCCTTCGCCTCCCGTCCCGGAGTAGCCATGACGGCACCCCAGTCCCGCAGCCTCGAGTTCGGGTTGGGCGCCCACTGTGGCCTACCCAGAGCTCCACAAATGACATGCCAAACTTCTCTCACGAAGACACAGCCCAAAAGAAGATGATCTAGGGTCTCCTCGTGCCGGTCACAGAAGGGGCATGCGTCCTGGTGGTCCAAGCCTCTCCTCGCGAGTCTATCCGAGGTCCAACACCTGTTGTGCATCGCCAGCCAAAGGAAGAAGCGACAGCGAAGCAGGGCCTTTGATTTCCACGTGAATTCTGCCGTCGGCTCCACCTCTCGTCCCACAAACCTGGCCTCGTAGGCAGATTTAGTGGAGTAGTCTCCATTGGCCTCCCAACTCCAAGTGGTGCGGTCTAGCTCGTCCGGCCTGAGCGCCGTGCTGGTAACCCGATCCCACAGATTCATGTACTCATTTAGCTGGTCGCTGGAGAGGTCGGGACCAATGTCCAAGGCCCAGTCCCCCGTTGAAACAGCCTGGTGGACCGTCGGAGAACCCCGCGCATTGGGAGTGACAACGGCATATATGGATGGGGCAACATCCTAGATCATAAAACCTGCAAGCCACCTATCTTCCCAGAAGCGGGCGTTCTTGCCATCGCCAAGCGTAGTTTTTGCGGCCGCCCTGAAGAGTTGTTGCGATTCCTCAGGAACTCGGATCTAGAATTCGGCCCATGGTCTCGACTGATCAGTATGTTGGAGCCAAAGCCATCGGGCTTGGATGGCGATGTTCAGCCACCGGAGGTTTGGAAGACCCAGGACACCCGCCCACTTGGGCGCGCAACCGGCCTCCCAGGCAACTCTGCACTATCCACCGTTCGCGCTCGCGCGGGCACACCAAAGGAAGCCTCTGCAAATATTTCCCATGGCTGTGAGTACCTTCTGAGGAATGTCAAGTGCCATCATTGCATGGATCGAGATTGCACACAGGACTGATTTGATTAGAAGAAGGTGGCCGCTCTTCGGCATGGAGGAGGCCCTCCAAGTTGGCAGCTTGTGTGCGAGACAGTCCACGAGCCCCATGAGCTGAGCCGATATTTGCTTTCTTATTGTAAGCGGGAGGCCGAGGTATTTGCAAGGATATGCGCCCGTCGGGCATCCCAGGATTTGCTCCACTCTTTCCATCTCAACTGTGTTGCATCGGATGGGCAATGCCATGCTTTTGGAGAGATTCACTGCAAGGCCCGAAGCCTCTCCGAAGCTATGAAGGATCCAAGCGCTTGCCCGCAAGTCAGCGTCGTTCGGCTTGATGAAGAGCATCACATCGTCAGCAAACAGTGAGAGCCGTTGTTGCATTCCAAGCCTGGCTAGCGGAGATAGGATGGCGCGGGATGCGGCAAGCTGGAACATTTTGTGCAGGGGCTCCATAGCTAAGATGAAGAGCATTGGTGAGAGGGGCGCGCCTTGCCTCATACCCCTGGCATTGTATATTGGCTTGCCGGGGTGCCCGTTCACCATAATTCGCGTCGAAGAGGTGGCCAAGAGCCCACACACCCACTCGATCCACCTCGCACCAAAACCCATTGCCGCAACACCTCGAGGAGAAAAGGCCATTGGACCATGTCGAATGCCTTAGTGATATCCAGCTTGAGCATCACCGTGGGTTCCCGAAGAGCATGCAGCCGACGCGCCATGCACTGAACCAACATGAAGTTGTCGTGGATCGACCGACCTTTGATGAAAGCACTCTGGTGTATGCCCACAAGCGATGGCAGCTCGGACGCCAACCTAACTGCCATTGCCTTGTCAAAAATCTTCACAGCCCCATGCATGAGGCTGACCGGTCGGTAATCTTTTATATCCTCCGCCCCATCAATTTTGGGAAGGAGAGTATTGTTGATCGCCGGCAGCCTGCGCATATCCCCTTGGTGGAAGAGGTCCATGGTGTGCATGATGTCATCCTTGATTATGGGCCAGCGGGATGCATAGAATCTCCCGGTGAAGCCGTCCGATCCTAGCGCCTTGTCCATGGGCATGGACTTGATTACCTACTCGATCTCATCCATCGTGAAAGGCACCTCAAGATGTGCCAGGTCTCTACGCGGCAGATTCAGGGCCTCCGAATTAAGGGTCTGCGCTCGCAGTGATGCCGCCCCTAGCAAGCGGCCATAGAAGTCGTCCACCATGCAAGAAAGTTGTCCCTGGCCCGAGGCTATAGCCTCCCCATCCTTGAGACTGGTGATCATGTTGCACCATTGGCAGTGATGAGCGTGGCTATGAAAGAACTTGGTGTTCGCGTCCGCCTCGCGGAGAAAAAGGAGACGGCTATGCAGCCGCGCAATTGTGCGCTCAAGGGAGGACAGCCCAACCGGCTTCAGTTTTAGAATTTTGCGCAGCTCCCGCTCCGGAGAAGAAAGCTCCCTTGTATCCATGGCCGTGTCTAGGCGAAAAATGACTTCAAGAGCTATTGCAATTTGCATCTTGATGTTGCCTACCCACCGGTCACTCCACTTCTTTAAATCCTTGGCCGTGGTCCTAAGCTTTTGATCAAGCACAACGTACGGGTTTCCACCTTGTGGGATGGACGCCCAAGCGTCCCTAACAGTGTCAAAGAAACCGTCCGCCTTCGTCCAAAAGGATTCAAACTTGAACCTCCGTCCCATGTTCAATTCTGCGTCAAGATTCAGCAACATGGGGCAATTATCAGAAACCGCAGTGCTCAGCGCCGTGAGGAGGTTGTTAGGGTACATATCCTCCCATGAGTTGGTGCAAAAAACATGGTCAATCTTCTCCATGGTTGCCGATCCCGCTCATTTGACCACGTATACCTTCTTCCATTAAGGTAGAGCTCCTTGAGCTCGAGCAAGTTAAGCCGCCTACGGAACCGGGCCGTCATCCGCCGGTTGATCAACTCATTGTTCTTGTCCTCAGGGTTTACTAGCAGATTGAAATGTTGTAAATATGCCTTAGAGGCAATAATAAAATGGTTATTATTATATTTCCTTATTCATGATAATTGTCTATTGTTCATGCTATAATTGTATTGACTGGAAACCGTAATACATGTGTGAATACATAGACCACAACATGTCCCTAGTGAGCCTCTAGTTGACTAGCTCGTTGATCAATAGATGGTTATGGTTTCCTGACCATGGACATAGGATGTCATTGATAACGGGATCACATCATTAGGAGAATGATGTGATGGACAAGACCCAATCCTAAGCATAGCACAAGATCGTATAGTTTGTTTGCTAAGAGCTTTTCTAATGTCAAGTATCATTTCCTTAGACCATGAGATTGTGCAACTCTCGGATACCGTAGGAATGCTTTGGGTGTACCAAACGTCACAACGTAACTAGGTGGCTATAAAGGTGCACTACGGGTATCTCCGAAAGTGTTTGTTGGGTTGGCACGAATCGAGACTGGGATTTGTTACTCCGTATGACGGAGAGGTATCTCTGGGCCCACTCGGTAATGCATCATCATAATGAGCTCAATGTGACTAAGTAGTTAATCACGGGATCGTGCATTACGGAACGAGTAAAGTGACTTGCCGATAATGAGATTGAATGAGGTATTGGGATACCGACGATCGAATCTCGGGCAAGTAATGTACCGATTGACAAAGGGAATTGTATACAGGATTGCTTGAATCCTCGACATTGTGGTTCATCCGATGAGATCATTGTGGAACATGTGGGAGCCAACATGGGTATCCAGATACCATTGTTGGTTATTGGCCGAAGAGATGTCTCGGTCATGTATGCATGGTTCCCGAACCCGTAGGGTCTACACACTTAAGGTTCGGTGACGCTAGAGTTGTTATGGGAAATAGTATGTGGTTACCGAAGGTTGTTCGGAGTCCCGGATGAGATCCCGGATGTGACGAGGAGCTCCGGAATGGTCCGGAGGTGAAGATCGGTATATTGGACGAAGGGTATTGGGGTCTGGAATTGTTCCGGGGGTACCAGGCGATGACCAGCGTGTCCGAAAGGGGTTTCGGAGGCCCCGGCAAGTGTTGCTGGGCCTTATGGGCCAAGGGGAGGAGGAACATCAGCCCACTAAGGGGCTGAGCGCCCCTCCCACCCTATCTCACGTAACCTGGAGAGGTAGGGGCGCCACCCCTAGGGCAGCCTCCCCTCCCGGCTTGGGGGGCAAGTTTCCTAGGGGGTGGGGGCGCCTGATGTCTACTACATGATCATGCAATGGCAATATGACAAAAGTAAAGTGTGTCATGAACGGAACGGTGGAAAGTTGCATGGCAATATATCTCGGAATGGCTATGGAAATGCCATAATAGGTAGGTATGGTGGCTGTTTTGAGGAAGGTAAATGGTGGGTGTATGGTACCGGCGAAAGTTGCGCGGCACAAGAGAGGCTAGCAATAAGGGAAGGATGAGGTGCGTATAATCCATGGACTCAACATTAGTCAAAAGAACTCATGTACTTGTTGCAAAAATCTAGAAGTCATCAAAAACCAAAGCACTGCGCGCATGCTCCTAGGGGGATAGATTGGTAGGAAAAGACCATTGCTCGTCCCCGACCTCCACTCATAAGGAAGACAATCAATAAATAAAATTGTGCTTCAACTTCATCACAAAACGGTTCACCATACGTGCATGCTACAGGAATCACAACCCTTAACACAAGTATTTTTCATAATCACCTCAACTAGCATGACTCTAATATCACTACCTCCATATCTCAAAGCAATTATCAAGTATCAAATTGATCATAGCATCCCATTCACCTCCTATGACAGTTTTCATTCAAATTACCATGCGTTTTAAGACTCTCAAAATAATATAAGTGAAGCACTAGAGACTAGAAATTTCTACAAAATATAACCACCGTCGTGCTCTAAAAGATATAAGTGATGCACTAGAGCAAATGACAAACTATTCCGAAAGATATAAGTGAAGATCAATGAGTAGCTAAATAATTATGTAACTATGTGAAGACTCTCTCTCATTAAAGAATTTCAGATCTTGGTATCCTATTGAAACAGCAAGCAAAACAAAATAAAATGACATTGCAAAGATAGCACAACTCAAGCGAAGAAGCAAAAACTTAGGCTCAACCGATACTAACCGATAGTTGTTGAAGAGGAAAGGTGGGATGCCTACCGGGGCACCCCCAAGCTTAGATGCTTGAGACTTCTTGAAATATTATCTTGGGGTGCCTTGGGCATCCCCAAGCTTGAACTTTTGTGTCTCTTTAATTTCTCTCGTATCATGGTTTCTTTTTATCAAAAAGCTTCATTCACAACAAACTCAACAAGAACTCGTGAGATAGGTTAGTATAAACCAATACAAAACCTTATCATTTTCTACTGTAACAAATCACTAAAATAATTATTCAACATTTCATACTAAATTCCTCTGCATATTTAATACCTCTGTCCTTAAATAGGATCATTAAACAAGCAAACATATGCAAACGATGCAAACATATGCAAACAATGCAAACGTAACAACAATCTGCCAAAACAGTACAGTCTGTAAAGAATGCAAGAGTATCAATACTTCCCTGACTCCAAAAATTATTAACTAAAATTACCACTGTAATAAATTTATCAGATCTTAATATGCAAAAAGATTCAACGTTATACCATTCTCTGACTTTTCTAGGGAATTTTTGCAACAGCGGTAAACTTTCTGTTTTCAAACAGCAACATGTATAATTGCAAAATAAGCATGGCAAAGGCTATCCTTGACTTTTTTATTGAACCTAAAGATGCAAAACATTATTCTAACTAACAACAAGCAAAAACTAACAAAAGAAATTGACGCTCCAAGCAAAACACATATCATGTGGTGAATAAAAATATAGCTCCAAGTAAAGTTACCGATGAACGAAGACGAAAAAGGGGATGCCTTCCGGGGCATCCCCAAGCTCAGGCTCTTCGTTGTCCTTTAATATTACCTTGGGGTGCCTTAGGCATCCCCAAGCTGGGCTATTGCCACTCCTTATTCCATGGTCCATCGAATCTTTACCCAAAACTTGAAAACTTCAACCACACAAAACTCAACACAAAACTCGTAAGCTCCGTTAGTATAAGAAAATAAAACCACCACTTAGGTACTGTAATAAACTCATTCTAAATTCATATTGGTGTAATATCTACTGTATTCTAACTTCTCTATGGTTCATACCCCCTGATACTACTCATAGATTCATCAAAATAAGCAAACAACACATAGGAAAGAGAATCTGTCAAAAACAGAACAGTCTGTAGTAATCTGTATCAAACGTATACTTCTGGAACCCCAAAAATTATGAAATAAATTTCTGGACCTGAGAAATTTATCTATTAATCATCTGCAAAAATAATCAACCTAAAAGCACTCTCCAGTAAAAAATGGCAGCTAATCTCGTGAGCGCTAAAGTTTCTGTTTTTCACAGCAAGATCACATAAACTTCACCCAAGTCTTCCCAAAGGTTCTACTTGACACTTTATTGAAAAAAAGCTATAAAACATGATTAATACAGTAGCATAATCACGTGTACACACAAAAACAGTAAGTATAAATATTGGGTTGTCTCCCAACAAGCGCTTTTCTTAAATGCCTTTTTAGCTAGGCATGATGATGGCAATGATGCTCACATAAAAGATAAGAATTGAAACATAAAGAGAGCACCGTGAAGAATATGACTAGCACATTTAAGTCTAACCCACTTCCTATGCATAGGGATTTTGTGAGCAAACAACTTACGGGAACAACAATCAACTAGCATAGGATGGTAAAACAAGCATAGCTTCAAAAAATTTAACACATAGAGAGGAAACTTGATATTATTGCAATTCCTACAAGCATATGTTCCTCCCTCATAATAATTTTTAGTAGCATCATGAATGAATTCAACAATATAACCAGCACCTAAAGCATTCTTTTCATGATCTACAAGCATAAAAAATTTACTACTCTCCACATAAGCAAATTTCTTCTCATTCGGAATAGTGGGAGTATCATAAGAGACTTGAACACTAAAAAATGTTTCCACATTAAAAGAGTAATGTTCAGAAAAAGGGTAATCATAATCATGACAAGATTTGTAAATATAATCATCATTACTTTTTATAGCGTAAGTTTCATCACAATATTCATCATAAGTAGCAACTTCGTTCTCATCATAATCGATTGAAACCTCTCCCAAGATAGTGGAATCACTAAATAAAGTTGACACTCTTCCAAACCCACTTTCATTAATATAATCATCATAAGTAGGAGGCATGCTATCATCATAACAACATTGCATATCAAAACTTGGGATGCTAAAAATATCATCTTCACTAAACGTAGCATCCCCAAGCTTGGGACAAACATTAATTTCAGCAAATATATTCTCAAATATTTCATCCTCATCAAACATAGCTTCCCCAAGCTTGGGCCCTTTCATATTATAAGCATAATCACTCTCATCATTAAAAATATGGATAGCACCAATAGTAAAGCAATTATCATCATCACAATGAGTAGTAGGAGCAACATCATTTGGGAAGGATACCTTTCTACCTTTGTTGCTCCTTCTTTTCTTTTTCTTCTTCACATTATGTATGGGCTCAACCTTCCTCTTTGAGCTCCTTATTGATGAGATTGGTTGAATAGAAAGCTCCTCTTCATTACCTGATTCATCATTAGAAATAATAGGAGGAGATTGGGAAGTCTCTTCCCTTTCATTAGTATTCTCATCATCTTCCATTTGCTTTCTTTTCTTTACGTAATTGGCAATTTAAGGATTTTCAATGCAATTCTCAGCACAAAACATATAAATCTTTTCTAGATCAATATCAAGGAAATGCTCAAGATTAAATTTTGGAATAGGCTTAGTTAAACGTTTCAACTCTTCACAACCCAAAAGCAAACTAAGTTCATTGTAATGAGCAATGGAGATCAAATCATCACAATTTTTTGACACGATTCGGTCATGAAACAATTTGCATAGGAGATGTAAATGACCACGTTCATTGCAAAGTCACAAGTACGGCAAAGGAATTTTAAATTTTTAGCACTCACACCTAGCCTTTCATGCAGCCATTTAGTTTCTAAATGCTTATGCCTCTTGCAATAAATATCTTCTCTATTTGGTGTGTTCATGCAAACATGCACTCCACAAAAGTTGACATGCTCATAAGAGATATTTTCTTCATGACTAGAGCAACCATCATTAATACTATGGATATTCAAGGAGTTTATACTAACAATATTGCAATCATGCTCATCATTCAAAGATTTAGTACCAAGCATTTTAAAGCATTCTTCTTCTAGCACTTTAGCACAATTTTCCTTTCCATCATACTCAAGAAAGATATTAAAAAGATGAAGAGTATGAGACAAACTCAATTCCATTTTTGTTGTAGTTTTCTTTTATTAACTAAACTAGTGATAAAACAAGAAACAAAAAGATTCGACTTCAAGATCTAAAGATATACCTTCAAGTGCTAACCTCCCCGGCAACGGCGCCAGAAAAGAGCTTGATGTCTACTACACAACCTTCTTCTTGTAGACGTTGTTGGGCCTGCAAGTGCACAGGTTTGTAGGACAGTAGCAAATTTCCCTCAAGTGGATGACCTAAGGTTTATCAATCCGTATGAGGCATAGGATGAAGATGGTCTCTCTCAAACAACCCTGCAACCCACTAACAAAGAGTCTCTTGTGTCCCCAACACACCCAATACAATGGCAAATTGTATAGGTGCACTAGTTTGGCGAAGAGATGGTGATACAAGTGCAATATGGAACGTAGATAAAGGTTTTTGTAATCTGAAATTATAAAAACATCAAGGTAACGAGCGATAAAAGTGAGCATAAACGGTATTTCAATGATAGGAAACAAGGCCTAGGGTTCATACTTTCACTAGTGCAAGTTCTCTCAACAGTAATAACATAGATAGATCATATAACAAGCCCTCAACATGCAACAAAGAGTCACTACAAAGCCACTAATAGCAGAGAACAAACGTAGAGATCATGGTAGGGTACAAAACCACCTCAAAGTTATTCTTTCGGATCGAAATATAAAAGAGTTCGTACTAGAATAACACCTTAAGACACAAATCAACCAAAACCCTAATGTCACCTAGATACTCCTTTGTCACCTCAAGTATCCGTGGGCATGATTATGCGATATGCATCACACAATCTCAGATTCATCCAACCAACATAAAAGTACTTCAAAGAGTGCCCCAAAGTTTCTACCGGAGAGTCAAGAATGTGTGCCAACCCCTATGCATAGGTTCATGGGCGGAACCCGCAAGTTGGTCACCAAAACATACATCAAGAGGCACATGATATCCCATTGTCACCACAGATAAGCACGGCAAGACATACATCAAGTGTTCTCATAAAAGACTCAATCTGATAAGATAACTTCAAAGGGGAAACTCAATTCATCACAAGAGAGTAGAGGGGGAGAAACATCATAAGATCCAACTACAATAGCAAAGCTCGGGATACATCAAGATCGTGCCATAGAGGGAACACGAGAGAGAACACGAGAGAGAGAGATCAAACACATAGCTACTGGTACATACCCTCAGCCCCGAGGGTGAACTACTCCCTCCTCGTCATGGAGAGCGCCGGGATGATGAAGATGGCCACCGGTGAAGGATCCCCCCTCCGGCAGGGTGCCGGGAAGGGCTCCCGACAGGTTTTTGGTGGCTACAGAGGCTTGCGGCGGCGGAACTCCTGATCTATCTTCTCCGTGGATGTTTTTAGGGTACGTGGGACTACATAGGCGAAAGAAGTCGGTCGGGAGGTGCTCGAGGGGCCCACGAGGCAGGGGGCATGCCCTACAGGGGGGGCACCCTCCTATCTCGTGGAGTCCTCGAATATCTTCTGACTTGAACTCCACGTCTCCAGGATGATATTCTTCCAAAAAATCACGTTGCCGAAGGTTTCATTTCGTTTGGACTCCGTTTGATATTCCCTTTCTTCGAAATACTGAAACAGGCAATAAATCAGCAATATGGGTTGGGCCTCCGGTTAATAGGTTAGTCCCAAAAGTGATATAGAAGTGTATAATAAAGCCCATAATCATTCAAAACAGATAATATAATAGCATGGAACGATCAAAAATTATAGATACGTTGGAGACGTATCAGCACCCAAACCCATCTAGGGTTTCCCCTGGCTGCCGCCCCCTCCTCTAGATCCATCTAGAGGGGCCGGCACCCTCTCCCCTTCTCCCTATATATAGTGAGGGAGTGGGAGGGCAGCGACAACCTTCCCCTGGCGCAGCCCCTCCCTCCTCCAACACTTCCTCCTCCTCCGTAGTGCTTAGCGAAGCTCTGCCGGAGAACCACGAGCTCCATCACCACCACGTCGTCGTGTTGTCGGAGTTTTCCCTCAACTTCTCCTCTCCCCTTGCTGGATCAGGAATTAGGAGACATCCCCGGGTTGTACGTGTGTTGAACGCGGAGGCGCCGTCCATTCGGCGCTAGATCGGATCTTCCGCGATTTGAATCGCTGCGAGTATGACTCCTTCATCCGCGTTCTTGCAACGCTTCCGTATCGCGATCTTCAAGGGTATGAAGATGCACTCCCCTCTCTCTCGTTGCTAGTCACTCCATAGATTGATCTTGGTGATGCGTAGAAAATTTTGAATTTCTGCTACGTTCCCCAACAGTGGCATCATGAGCTAGGTCTATGCGTAGTTTCTATGCACGAGTAGAACACAAGTTGTCGTGGGCGTTGATTTTGTCAATTTACTTGCCACTACTAGTCTTATCTTGATTCAGCGGCATCGTGGGATGAAGCGGCCCGGACCGACCTTACACGTATGCTTACGTGCACTACAAAAGAAATACACTTCCGTGATGATACGTATTTGTCACAATAGGTCGCGCTTTTTGTCATGCATGTACATCCATGACGATTCTATGACAGAATCAAGATAGTCATACCTGTGCTGTCGTAGAAGTGTTCCATGACATTACCAAAATTATCATCACGGAAGTGTCCACTTCCATGACGATAAATCGCGCGTCACAGAAGTGCTTTCGTCAAGGGTGACCGACACGTGGCATCCACCGTAACGGAACACCGTTAAGCTATCGGGTCGGCTTTTGGATCCGATAACCCGTTAATAGCCCCAACCAATGGAGATTTTCCACGTGTAAAAACATCATTGGCTGGAGGAAACACGTGTCGGCTCACCGTTGGGACAGATGCCATCCGCTCATTGGACCGAAGGCGCCTATGATACGGCGACACGTGGCACGGCCCAACAGAGGCCCATTCCTGTGAAAAGGCCGGCCCATTTGACTTGGTCAAAAGGTGGTGGGCCGGCCCACAAAAAGCCTGTTAACGGCCTGTTCGCATATAGCCCATTTACAGCCCGCTAACCCAGGGCCCGTTACGCCCTATCGGAATTAAGCCCAATAGCGTCATCTGGGCCGTCCAATATGATTCAGCCCGTTTTAACTTCCGGCCCATGTGTGGCCCATGACTTCTTTCGGCCCATATGAGGACCTTTGTAACTCTTGGCCCATTAACAGCCCGTGGTGAAACTGGCCCGTAATGAACAGTGTATCACTTTATAGCCATTAACGGCCCGTTATTCCATTGGGCCGTTTCCAGCCCAAGTTATCTTTCGGCCTTCTCAGGGCCCATTGATTCTTGGGCTCATTTGCAGCATTCGGTTACATACGGCCCGTTACTATCATTTTCTCCTTGTGGGCCAAATTCAGCCCGTCGTTATAGTCGGCCCGTTTGCGGACCGTTAATACATTGGGCCGTTTTCATGTCAGAAAAAAAACCGTTGGGATGTTTTCATAGAGTTATCAAATACGGCCTATTAACGGCCCGTTATGGTCCACGAAGAGTACGGCCCATGATTGGCGAAATGATGATATGCCCCATAGAAGGCCCATGGATCCTACGGCCCGTATGAGGCCCATGGATAGTACGACCCGTAGAAGGCCCATGGATCGTACGGCCCATAGAAGGCCCATGGATCTTATGGCCTGTAGAAGGCCCATGGACCCTAAGGCCCGTATAGAAGGCCGATAGATCCTATGGCCTGTATAGAAGGCCAATGGATCCTACGGCCGGATGAAGCCCATGGATCATACGGCCTGCAGGAGGCCCATGGTTACAACAGTCTGTGTGTTGCCATGATTATTTTGGCCTAGTTACCAAAATAGGCTATTGTGGCCACTAGAAAAAAACAGAAAAAGAACTGCAGTGACTACAAGCAAACAACTAAACAAGACAATAAGGAAATAAATAAGCAAGCAATTAACGCTAGCCTATTACCCCTATTACACATATTACATCCACTGGGCATCAAAGTTCGCCACCAGTGCAAATATAGGGAACAAAACAGCACATTACATACACTGGCTGTCAAAATTGGCCACCAGTGCAAATAAATGCGACAGCAAAACAAGAGCATAACTAAAACAACTTCAGAAGAGCTCAAGAAACGTTATCCTGGGTATCCACCATGCTGGCAATAAGCTTAGCAAGCTGATTAGCTTTGTCATGTTTGGCGCTAAAATCCTCCAACGCTTGTTGTTGCACCAGAAAGTATGCATCTGAATGCTCCAGGGACTTTCGCAGTCCTTCCGCTTCTTATCGCAACACAGCTGATCGATGTCTTTCAGCTTGTAGTTGAGACTCAAGAAACCAAACTGATTCAGACAGTGAGTTTGAATAGCTTGTGCAAGCAGTAGTGGCCAGTAACTCAAACACTAAACCAAGATAGGACTTTGGGGTTGTCTCGCTATCTTCAAGATAGTCTTCCTTAGCTGTTTTATCAGCTTTGTTGGAGACCAACAAGGATGTGTCACTATCCTGAACCTTATCTGCATTACTTCCTTTACCATTGCTTAATAAGGCACTCTTCCCCAATATTCTGTCAGCATTCTAAAAGAAGAAACAAGCAGACACATAACAAGTTTAGCATGTACTAGTATATGAAACTCATTTCGGTGAACCAGTTCATTAGTAAGGTAGACATGATTAAACTACCAAGTCTTCTATTGCCAAGTACTAGTACATAATAAAAGCATCAAACAAACATATATCTATGTCCTATGGTCACTGCATTGTCTTGCCAAATCAAAATAGAGACACGGTTCAAATCATATTAGTTCAAGACAAAGCAGCAGTGAAAGAATACAAAGCGTGGGAAACTACACGGCACAACAAGATTTCAGATGGGTACCACGGGTCTACATGTACAACAACACTATTGGCTCTGTTGTGATGCTAGTAATGTGCATGATATGAAAGTCAACTGTATACACAATTGAAATTGAAATTAATAGAGCTATTGATAAGAGCAAACATGTTAAAGAAACATGCGTGAACATACCTGCTGTGCCATTGGAGTTTCAATTGGATCCTTCAATTTAAAAATAAGTTTGTATGAGTAAATACAGTGATACAAGAGCAAAGCGATCATAGTTAAAAAAGGCGCGCCTAAGCAAGCGCTCAAGCGCGCCTAGGCTCTAGGCGTTGGCAAAACGCATTGCGCATAACTATGCATAATCTGTGCATAACTGCGCATAAGCATGCGCTTTGGTCAGTAAAGCACAAGGCGGTGGCAAAACACACAATTAACGCCTAGCGCTTTTTTGAACTATGATAGCAATGGAATCTTAAATTAGAACAGTTGTTCTTCAGGTTTAGGCACTTGTTCTACATGAACAGAGTACAGTAAGACGCAAGAATATAATACTTAAAAATAGAAAATGAGCTCATAGACCTTACCACATTCTTGGTTCGGGACCAGTACAGAACAAGGCGTTCCCAGTCATCGTCCAGTAAATGTGTCTCAGGAGAACGTAAGGGAATTTGATGAGTTTCTTTGCCTGTGAAGTACGTTTTCTTCAGGTAATTCCGATACTGCCACCAAGCATTCTTGAAGATAGCAGAGGTATTAGCACAGGTTACCTCATCCTGAGTTTCCAAATCGGTCCTTCTCTATAGAGAAAAATGGGAAAATTTGTTGTATTATAACCATCATGGAGGTAGGATGTATGGGACGAAGCAAAGTAATTGCCATGAATAACATTACTTACACATAACTTCTGGACAAACACCTGCAACTGGCATTTTCCTTCATCTTTAGTATAATATTTCTAAGATGGGAAGATACGCACATACGATTTAACAACATCAAATGTGATAGATGCTAAACTACGACTAGCTGGTTGTGCTTCCTCCACAGGAATAGGCATACTAACTGGTGGAGTTGGGGTTCGCCGTGATAGTACTAGCCCTTTGGGCACTGGAGCTGTCTTACTAACTGCTCTTGTTTGGGAGCTCTGTGGTGGAGATGGTGCTGTGTCAACAGGAACTGGGTTACTATCGGCTGGGGTTGGGGTTAGATTGTGTGAAGCGGGTTCTCTGTCCATCGCAGTAGGGGTACAATCTGCGAGAGTTTGGGTTATGTGTGGTAGGGCTGGTTCTTGTGCATGTACAACCGGGATGCTATCTCCACCAAGAGGCAGCACTGTTTTATTTGAAGACCGTGTTTTTAGTCCGCTAGATACTGGCATCACCCGCTCCAATTCAAATGGCTGATAAACAGGAAACATATTTGAATGTACATACATTGTATGAGAGACAGATGCAATAGATAGTGTGGAAAAAGAGGGCATGAAATAATTGACATGTATATTTTTTAACTAAAATGGATAGCATGACATAATTTCACATATATGATGTCTATCTAAACTGGATAGCATAGCATAACATAATTCAAAGATATGATGAATAACTAAACAGGATCGCATGACATAATTCACCTACATGTTATCTAAGTAATCGAGATCGCATCATTTAATTCACATATGTGATTTATATGCTAAACAGAGGGCATTCGATATGATGTCTGAACTAAGAACATGGTGTTGAATATTGTGTATATGATGTCTAAACTATGCAATGCAAGACAACGTATGCATGATATGAGCAGTATAACCGTGCCAAGTTAGAGCATACACCTCAGTGGGGGAATAGGACTGGTCATCTGTCTCTGAATCCATCTCTGAGGAGCTATCGGGACCCAACAAGAGATCTTCTTCGACAGGTAGCACTGTCTGCTCTGAAGGCCTTGTTTTCACTCCAGATTTTTCATCTCCCACCCAAATGGCTGATTCACAGGAAGAGTAGTTTAATATACAAACATTGTCGACAAATGGAAATGTAATGAAGAAAAGGATGGGCAAGATATCATTCAAATATATGATGCCTGGTTAAACAAGATGGCATTGCACATTTCACATATATTATGGCTGGCTAAAAGACATGAGACTGCATAATTCACATATATGATATAGAAACTAAACAGGTGGCATTATAGAACATGTCTAAACTAAGCAGATGACATATATGATGTCAAAAGTAGGCACTGCAAGGCAACATATGCATGATATGACTAACATCATCATGCCAAGGTAGAGCAAACACCTTGGGGGGTAAATAGGAGTGGTCAGCGGCGTCCGAATCCGCCTCAGAACAGATATCTTCCTCTGGATTACAATCTGGAGAGGGGTGGGGAGGGTTTGCCATTGAACCCACCATGGAGCGATGTCTGCATGACATTGTATTGCCGCGCAAAACTATTCTCTTTTTCTCTACATGTTCAGCATGACTGTGTACAATATCTAACATGCATACGAAAAAATATGGTGAGATTATGTAAGGAGAGCATGCAGAAATTTAGAGTGATGGTAACAACCAGTGGATGGATCCAAAAATAATGATAGCAGGCTGATGATTGCTTTAAATTAATAAAAAGACAGATGATGATTGCTTTACTATTTGTTTCCCACCCAAGATGAACAACATAGGCATACCCTAGGTGAACCAGATATTAGACAGACATACTATTCATTTCTACCTCGATATGTGCCCCACAACTAATTTAGAACTCAAGTTTGAACATTAATTTGGACCTGACTTTGGAGTCCAAGAGCTGAACTGGATGATAAAGTAGCAGGTAAGTTTAAGCGATGCATAACATAAGCAAAAACAAAAGAGTGCGACCTCTCTTGTGGACCCGTGTACTCCTCACTTTCATCTGCTGAGTTGATGATGGTGATGCTGTTGCGGTGGGTGCCGGCGGCAGGGAAGGAGATCTGAGGCGGCGAAAGACAGTCAGGAGTCATGATGTCTGGTTTGGTGGATGGTTCTGTCAATGGAGCAGCTCAGGTGAGGTGGACGACGTCGCGGCAGGAGCAGGACAAACCACACAAAGTTCCCTTCGACACGTACCTGTAACTAAAGTAATTATGTAAGGGCTCATTTGGCTTGCATGATTCTTAAAACGCTGGGATAGGAGAAACACCGGAATAGGATAGGAAAATGCACATGGTAAACAGAGCATTTGTAAACACAGGATTTCTGTCAACTTGCGTGTCTGGTTTACAGGAATTGGAAGAGCAGAGGAATGCAAACAAACATGGCCAAAATAAAGTAAAACCATATGAAAGCGTGTACAGTTAGAATGTTATTCTGGCACTAATGCACTTGGTCTTGTTTTCATGCATAGGATTTTGAAAAGTAGGTCCAGGTGGATGTTTTGCTTCATTCGTTTCAACAAAATGCATGAATAATTGAATAGTAGAGTGCCATTGGAAATTTCCCTATTGCTATGTTTTTCCGTTGAACCAAAATAGCCCTAATGGATCGACGCGAATGTATAGTAATAAGTGATGCAACAAGTGTACAACCTCTTTGCCGTAGCCATGTCGACCTCAGCATCATTGGGTTGGTCGCTGAAGCAGTTGAGGTAGATGTGGCTGTCAGAGGTGTGGAGGAAGATCTGAGGAATCTGTAGACAGCGTCCTGGGCACTGCTCTATTGTGATGAATCGTTCTGTCGTTGGAGCAGCTCCGGTGAGCCGTAAGACATCAAGGTTGAAGCAGCACAAGACAAACATCATCAATCTCAAGTGGGATTCTAATAGCATCTCCAATAGATGATGTAAAACGGATGTAAAATTAACATCACCAAAAACCACCTGACTACAATAGATGAGGTAAAGCTGTTGACTCTAAACTTAACTGTCGAAACTGAAATTAACTGTGGAATCTGAATGCTACTGTCAAAACTGAATGCAATGGTAGCAGAGAGGCACTTGACATGTAGTTTAGGGAGGGCCTAAAATTCATCTTCAACCTGCACCCCCCTGAGCCGCCAGCCACCGCCGGCCGAACCAGCCGGCCCCAACGCCGCCTCGCCACCCCGAAACAACTCGCCACCGCCGCCCCGACCAGCCCTCTAGGCCCCCCGCCCCCACCCTGAACCCTAAGATAGATAGTGGGGTACCTCTCCGGCGAGCCCCCGTCCCCGCTGCGGGTGGTTCTTCCTTAACTCCGGCGAGCCCCCCCAACTCCTGAAAATCGACTGACCCAAAAGTCAATTCAGTCGACTGAAGTGTGGCTTAATCAGAGCAGATTAGCAGCACGAGCGAGGGGGAGAGCAGTGATGTCTACTACACAACCTTCTTCTTGTAGACGTTGTTGGGCCTGCAAGTGCACAGGTTTGTAGGACAATAGCAAATTTCCCTCAAGTGGATGACCCAAGGTTTATCAATCCGTAGGAGGCGTAGGATGAAGATGGTCTCTCTCAAGCAACCCTGCAACCAAATAACAAAGAGTCTCTTGTGTCCCCAACACACCCAATACAATGGTAAATTGTATAGGTGCACTAGTTCGGCGAAGAGATGGTGATACAAGTGCAAAATAGATAGTAGATAAAGGTAATTGTAATCTGAAATTATAAAAACAGCAAGGTAACTAATGATAAAAGTGAGCGTAAACGGTATTGCAATGATAGGAAACAAGGCCTAGGGTTCATACTTCCACTAGTGCAAGTTCTCTCAACAATAATAACATAGATAGATCATATAACAATCCCTCAACATGCAACAAAGAGTCACTCCAAAGCCACTAATAGCGGAGAACAAATGTAGAGATTATGGTAGGGTACGAAACCACCTCAAAGTTATTCTTTCAGATCAATCTATTCAAGAGTTCATACTAAAATAACACCTTAAGACACAAATCAACCAAAACCCTAATGTCACCTAGATACTCCATTGTCACCTCAAGTATCCGTGGACAAGATTATACGATATGCATCACACAATCTCAGATTCATCCAACCAACACAAAGTACTTCAAAGAGTGCCCCAAAGTTTCTACCGGAGAGTCAAGAACGTGTGCCAACCCCTATGCATAAGTTCATGGGTGGAACCCGCAAGTTGGTCACCAAAACATACATCAAGTGGTACGTGAAATCCCATTGTCACCATAGATAAGCACGGCAAGACATACATCAAGTGATCTCATAAAAGACTCAATCCGATCAGATAACTTCAAAGGGGAAACTCAATTCATCACAAGAGAGTAGAGGGGGAGAAACATCATAAGATCCAACTACAATAGCAAAGCTCGGGATACATCAAGATCGTGCCATAGAGGGAACACGAGAGAGAGAGATCAAACACATAGCTACTGGTACATACCCTCAGCCCCGAGGGTGAACTACTCCCTCCTCGTCATGGATAGCGCCGGGATGATGAAGATGGCCACCAGTGATGGGTTCCCCCTCCGGCAGGGTGCCGGAACGGGCGCTCGAGAGGTTTTTGGTGGCTATAGAGGCATGCGGCGCGGAACTCCCGATCTATCTTGATATTCGATGGTTTTAGGGTATGTAGGCTTATATAG